>NW_021823120.1:37500-56666 GCF_901001165.1 Salmo trutta
TTGTCCTGACATGTTGTCCTGAGCCCTGACATGTTGTCCTGAGTCCTGACATGTTGTCCTGAGCCCTGACATGTTGTCCTGAGTCCTGACATGATGTCCTGAGCCCTGACATGCTGTCCTGACATGTTGTCCTGAGCCCTGACATGTTGTCCTGAGCCCTGACATGTTGTCCTGAGCCCTGACATGTTGTCCTGAGCCCTGACATGTTGTCCTGAGCCCTGACATGTTGTCCTGACATGTTGTCCTGAGCCCTGACATGTTGTCCTGAGTCCTGACATGTTGTCCTGAGCCCTGACATGTTGTCCTAGGTCCTGACCTGTTTCCCTGAGCCCTGACTGTTGTCCTGAGCCCTGACATGTTGTTCCTGAGTCCTGACATGTTGTCCGAGTCCTGACATGTTGTCCTGAGTCCTGACATGTTGTCCGGAGTCCCTGACATGTTTCCTGAGCCCTGACATGTTGTCCTGATCCTGACATGTTGTCCTGAGTCCTGACATGTTGTCCTGAGTCCTGACATGTTGTCCTGAGCCCTGACATGTTGTCCTGAGCCCTGACATGTTGTCCTGAGTCCTGACATGTTGTCCTGAGCCCTGACATGTTGTCCTGAGTCCTGGACATGTTGTCCGAGTCCTGACATGTTGTCCTGAGTTCTGACATGTTATACTGACATGTTGTCCTGAGTCCTGACATGTTGTCCTGACATGTTGTCCTGAATCCTGACATGTTGTCCTGAGCCCTGACATGTTGTCCTGAGTCCTGACATGTTGTCCTGAGTCCTGACATGTTGTCCTGAGTCCTGACATGTTGTCCTGAGTCCTGACATGTTGTCCTGAGTCCTGACATGTTGTCCTGAGCCCTGACATGTTGTCCTGAGCCCTGACATGTTGTCCTGAGTCCTGACATGTGTCCTGAGCCTGACATGTTGTCCTGAGTCCTGACTTGTTGTCTGAGTCCTGACATGTTGTCCTGACATGTTATACTGACATGTTGTCCTGAGCCCTGACATGTTGTCCTGAGCCCTGACATGTTGTCTTGAGTCCTGACATGTTGTCTTGAGTCCTGACATGTTGTCCTGAGCCCTGACATGTTGTCCTGAGCCCTGACATGTTGTCCTGAGCCCTGACATGTTGTCCTGACATGTTGTCCTGAGTCCTGACATGTTGTCCTGAGTCCTGACATGTTGTCCTGAGCCCTGACATGTTGTCCTGAGCCCTGACATGTTGTCCTGAGCCCTGACATGTTGTCCTGAGTCCTGACATGTTGTCTTGAGTCCTGACATGTTGTCCTGAGTCCTGACATGTTGTCTTGAGCCCTGACATGTTGTCCTGAGCCCTGACATGTTGTCCTGAGCCCTGACATGTTGTCCTGAGCCCTGACATGTTGTCCTGAGCCCTGACATGTTGTCCTGACATGTTGTCCTGAGCCCTGACATGTTGTCCTGAGCCCTGACATGTTGTCCTGAGCCCTGACATTTTGTCCTGAGTCCTGACATGTTGTCCTGACATGTTGTCCTGAGTCCTGACATGTTGTCCTGACAAGTTGTCCTGAGCCCTGACATGTTGTCCTGAGCCCTGACATGTTGTCCTGAGCCCTGACATGTTGTCCTGAGTCCTGACATGTTGTCCTGAGCCCTGACATGTTTGTCCTGAGTCCTGACCTGTTGTCCTGAGCCCTGACATGTTGTCCTGAGCCCTGACATGTTGTCCTGAGTCCTGACATGTTGTCCTGAGTCCTGACATGTTGTCCTGACTCCTGACATGTTGTCCTGAGCCCTGACATGTTGTCCTGAGCCCTGACATGTTGTCCTGAGCCCTGACATGTTGTCCTGAGTCCTGACATGTTGTCCTGAGTCCTGACATGTTGTCCTGAGTCCTGACATGTTGTCCTGAGCCCTGACATGTTGTCCTGAGTCCTGACATGTTGTCCTGAGCCCTGACATGTTGTCCTGAGTCCTGACATGTTGTCCTGAGTCCTGACATGTTGTCCTGAGTTCTGACATGTTATACTGACATGTTGTCCTGAGTCCTGACATGTTGTCCTGACATATTGTCCTGAGCCCTGACAGTTGTCCTGACCCTGACATGTTGTCCTGAGTCCTGACATGTTGTCCTGACATGTTGTCCTGAATCTCTGACATGTTGTCCTGAGCCCTGACATGTTGTCCTGATCCTGACATGTGTCCTGAGTCCTGACATGTTGTCCTGAGTCCTGACATGTTGTCCTGAGTCCTGACATGTTGTCCCGAGTCCTGACATTTTGTCCTGAGCCCTGACATGTTGTCCTGAGCCCTGACATGTTGTCCTGAGTCCTGACATGTTGTCCTGAGCCCTGACATGTTGTCCTGAGTCCTGACTTGTTGTCCTGAGTCCTGACATGTTGTCCTGACATGTTATACTGACATGTTGTCCTGAGCCCTGACATGTTGTCCTGAGCCCTGACATGTTGTCTTGAGTCCTGACATGTTGTCTTGAGTCCTGACATGTTGTCCTGAGCCCTGACATGTTGTCCTGAGCCCTGACATGTTGTCCTGAGCCCTGACATGTTGTCCTGACATGTTGTCCTGAGTCCTGACATGTTGTCCTGAGTCCTGACATGTTGTCCTGAGCCCTGACATGTTGTCCTGAGCCCTGACATGTTGTCCTGAGCCTGACATGTTTGTCCTGAGTCCTGACATGTTGTCTTGAGTCCTGACATGTTGTCCTGAGTCCTGACATGTTGTCTTGAGCCCTGACATGTTGTCCTGAGCCCTGACATGTTGTCCTGAGCCCTGACATGTTGTCCTGAGTCCTGACATGTTGTCCTGAGTCCTGACATGTTGTCCTGAGTCCTGACATGTTGTCCTGAGTCCTGACATGTTGTCCTGAGTCCTGACATGTTGTCCTGAGCCCTGACATGTTGTCCTGAGCCCTGACATGTTGTCCTGAGTCCTGACATGTTGTCCTGAGCCCTGACATGTTGTCCTGAGTCCTGACTTGTTGTCTGAGTCCTGACATGTTGTCCTGACATGTTATACTGACATGTTTGTCCTGAGCCCTGACATGTTGTCCTGAGCCCTGACATGTTGTCTTGAGTCCTGACATGTTGTCTTGAGTCCTGACATGTTGTCCTGAGCCCTGACATGTTGTCCTGAGCCCTGACATGTTGTCCTGAGCCCTGACATGTTGTCCTGACGTTGTCCTGAGTCCTGACATGTTGTCCTGAGTCCTGACATGTTGTCCTGGCCCTGATATGTTGTCCTGAGCCCTGACATGTTGTCCTGAGCCCTGACATGTTGTCCTGAGTCCTGACATGTTGTCTTGAGTCCTGACATGTTGTCCTGAGTCCTGACATGTTGTCTTGAGCCCTGACATGTTGTCCTGAGCCCTGACATGTTGTCCTGAGCCCTGACATGTTGTCCTGAGTCCTGACATGTTGTCCTGAGTCCTGACATGTTGTCCTGAGTTCTGACATGTTATACTGACATGTTGTCCTGAGTCCTGACATGTTGTCCTGACATGTTGTCCTGAGCCCTGACATGTTGTCCTGAGCCCTGACATGTTGTCCTGAGTCCTGACATGTTGTCCTGACATGTTGTCCTGAATCCTGACATGTTGTCCTGAGCCCTGACATGTTGTCCTGAGTCCTGACATGTTGTCCTGAGTCCTGACATGTTGTCCTGAGTCCTGACATGTTGTCCTGAGCCCTGACATGTTGTCCTGAGCCCTGACATGTTGTCCTGAGTCCTGACATGTTGTCCTGAGTCCTGACATGTTGTCCTGAGTCCTGACATGTTGTCCTGAGCCCTGACATGTTGTCCTGAGCCCTGACATGTTGTCCTGAGTCCTGACATGTTGTCCTGAGCCCTGACATGTTGTCCTGAGTCCTGACATGTTGTCCTGAGTCCTGACATGTTGTCCTGAGTTCTGACATGTTATACTGACATGTTGTCCTGAGTCCTGACATGTTGTCCTGACATGTTGTCCTGAATCCTGACATGTTGTCCTGAGCCCTGACATGTTGTCCTGAGTCCTGACATGTTGTCCTGAGTCCTGACATGTTGTCCTGAGTCCTGACATGTTGTCCTGAGTCCTGACATGTTGTCCTGAGTCCTGACATGTTGTCCTGAGCCCTGACATGTTGTCCTGAGCCCTGACATGTTGTCCTGAGTCCTGACATGTTGTCCTGAGCCCTGACATGTTGTCCTGAGTCCTGACTTGTTGTCCTGAGTCCTGACATGTTGTCCTGACATGTTATACTGACATGTTGTCCTGAGCCCTGACATGTTGTCCTGAGCCCTGACATGTTGTCTTGAGTCCTGACATGTTGTCTTGAGTCCTGACATGTTGTCCTGAGCCCTGACATGTTGTCCTGAGCCCTGACATGTTGTCCTGAGCCCTGACATGTTGTCCTGACATGTTGTCCTGAGTCCTGACATGTTGTCCTGAGTCCTGACATGTTGTCCTGAGCCCTGACATGTTGTCCTGAGCCCTGACATGTTGTCCTGAGCCCTGACATGTTGTCCTGAGTCCTGACATGTTGTCTTGAGTCCTGACATGTTGTCCTGAGTCCTGGCATGTTGTCTTGAGCCCTGACATGTTGTCCTGAGCCCTGACATGTTGTCCTGAGCCCTGACATGTTGTCCTGAGCCCTGACATGTTGTCCTGACATGTTGTCCTGAGCCCTGACATGTTGTCCTGAGCCCTGACATGTTGTCCTGAGCCCTGACATTTTGTCCTGAGTCCTGACATGTTGTCCTGACATGTTGTCCTGAGTCCTGACATGTTGTCCTGACAAGTTGTCCTGAGCCCTGACATGTTGTCCTGAGCCCTGACATGTTGTCCTGAGCCCTGACATGTTGTCCTGAGTCCTGACATGTTGTCCTGAGCCCTGACATGTTGTCCTGAGTCCTGACCTGTTGTCCTGAGCCCTGACATGTTGTCCTGAGCCCTGACATGTTGTCCTGAGTCCTGACATGTTGTCCTGAGTCCTGACATGTTGTCCTGACTCCTGACATGTTGTCCTGAGCCCTGACATGTTGTCCTGAGCCCTGACATGTTGTCCTGAGCCCTGACATGTTGTCCTGAGTCATGACATGTTGTCCTGAGTCCTGACATGTTGTCCTGAGTCCTGACATGTTGTCCTGAGCCCTGACATGTTGTCCTGAGTCCTGACATGTTGTCCTGAGCCCTGACATGTTGTCCTGAGTCCTGACATGTTGTCCTGAGTCCTGACATGTTGTCCTGAGTTCTGACATGTTATACTGACATGTTGTCCTGAGTCCTGACATGTTGTCCTGACATATTGTCCTGAGCCCTGACATGTTGTCCTGAGCCCTGACATGTTGTCCTGAGTCCTGACATGTTGTCCTGACATGTTGTCCTGAATCCTGACATGTTGTCCTGAGCCCTGACATGTTGTCCTGAGTCCTGACATGTTGTCCTGAGTCCTGACATGTTGTCCTGAGTCCTGACATGTTGTCCTGAGTCCTGACATGTTGTCCTGAGTCCTGACATGTTGTCCCGAGTCCTGACATGTTGTCCTGAGCCCTGACATGTTGTCCTGAGCCCTGACATGTTGTCCTGAGTCCTGACATGTTGTCCTGAGCCCTGACATGTTGTCCTGAGTCCTGACTTGTTGTCCTGAGTCCTGACATGTTGTCCTGACATGTTATACTGACATGTTGTCCTGAGCCCTGACATGTTGTCCTGAGCCCTGACATGTTGTCTTGAGTCCTGACATGTTGTCTTGAGTCCTGACATGTTGTCCTGAGTCCTGACATGTTGTCCTGAGCCCTGACATGTTGTCCTGAGTCCTGACATGTTGTCCTGAGTCCTGACATGTTGTCCTGAGCCCTGACATGTTGTCCTGAGCCCTGACATGTTGTCCTGAGCCCTGACATGTTGTCCTGAGTCCTGACATGTTGTCTTGAGTCCTGACATGTTGTCCTGAGTCCTGACATGTTGTCTTGAGCCCTGACATGTTGTCCTGAGCCCTGACATGTTGTCCTGAGCCCTGACATGTTGTCCTGAGTTCCTGACATGTTGTCCTGAGTCCTGACATGTTGTCCTGAGTCCTGACATGTTGTCCTGAGTCCTGACATGTTGTCCTGAGCCCTGACATGTTGTCCTGAGCCCTGACATGTTGTCCTGAGTCCTGACATGTTGTCCTGAGCCCTGACATGTTGTCCTGAGTCCTGACTTGTTGTCCTGAGTCCTGACATGTTGTCCTGACATGTTATACTGACATGTTGTCCTGAGCCCTGACATGTTGTCCTGAGCCCTGACATGTTGTCTTGAGTCCTGACATGTTGTCTTGAGTCCTGACATGTTGTCCTGAGCCCTGACATGTTGTCCTGAGCCCTGACATGTTGTCCTGAGCCCTGACATGTTGTCCTGACGTTGTCCTGAGTCCTGACATGTTGTCCTGAGTCCTGACATGTTGTCCTGAGCCCTGATATGTTGTCCTGAGCCCTGACATGTTGTCCTGAGCCCTGACATGTTGTCCTGAGTCCTGACATGTTGTCTTGAGTCCTGACATGTTGTCCTGAGTCCTGACATGTTGTCTTGAGCCCTGACATGTTGTCCTGAGCCCTGACATGTTGTCCTGAGCCCTGACATGTTGTCCTGAGTCCTGACATGTTGTCCTGAGTCCTGACATGTTGTCCTGAGTTCTGACATGTTATACTGACATGTTGTCCTGAGTCCTGACATGTTGTCCTGACATGTTGTCCTGAGCCCTGACATGTTGTCCTGAGCCCTGACATGTTGTCCTGAGTCCTGACATGTTGTCCTGACATGTTGTCCTGAATCCTGACATGTTGTCCTGAGCCCTGACATGTTGTCCTGAGTCCTGACATGTTGTCCTGAGTCCTGACATGTTGTCCTGAGTCCTGACATGTTGTCCTGAGTCCTGACATGTTGTCCTGAGCCCTGACATGTTGTCCTGAAGCCCTGACATGTTGTCCTGAGTCCTGACATGTTGTCCTGAGCCCTGACATGTTGTCCTGAGTCCTGACTTGTTGGTCCTGAGTCCTGACATGTTGTCCTGGCATGTTATACTGACATGTTGTCCTGAGCCCTGACATGTTGTCCTGAGCCCTGACATGTTGTCTTGAGTCCTGACATGTTGTCTTGAGTCCTGACATGTTGTCCTGAGCCCTGACATGTTGTCCTGAGCCCTGACATGTTGTCCTGAGCCCTGACATGTTGTCCTGACATGTTGTCCTGAGTCCTGACATGTTGTCCTGAGTCCTGACATGTTGTCCTGAGGCCCTGACATGTTGTCCTGAGCCCTGACATTTTGTCCTGAGCCCTGACATGTTGTCCTGAGTCCTGACATGTTGTCTTGAGTCCTGACATGTTGTCCTGAGTCCTGACATGTTGTCTTGAGCCCTGACATGTTGTCCTGAGCCCTGACATGTTGTCCTGAGCCCTGACATGTTGTCCTGAGCCCTGACATGTTGTCCTGAGCCCTGACATGTTGTCCTGTACATGGTTGTCCTGAGCCCTGACATGTTTCCTGAGCCCTGACATGTTGTCCTGAGCCCTGACATTTTGTCCTGAGTCCTGACATGTTGTCCTGACATGTTGTCCTGAGTCCTGACATGTTGTCCTGACATTGTTGTCCTGAGCCCTGACATGTTGTCCTGAGCCCTGACATGTTGTCCTGAGCCCTGACTGTTGTCCCTGAGTCCTGACATGTTGTCCTGAGCCCTGACATGTTGTCCTGAGTCCTGACCTGTTGTCCTGAGCCCTGACATGTTGTCCTGAGCCCTGACATGTTGTCCTGAGTCCTGACATGTTGTCCTGAGTCCTGACATGTTGTCCTGAGCCCTGACATGTTGTCCTGAGCCCTGACATGTTGTCCTGAGCCCTGACATGTTGTCCTGAGTCCTGACATGTTGTCCTGAGTCCTGACATGTTGTCCTGAGTCCTGACATGTTGTCCTGAGCCCTGACATGTTGTCCTGAGCCCTGACATGTTGTCCTGAGCCCTGACATGTTGTCCTGAGCCCTGACATGTTGTCCTGATCCTGGACATGTTGTCCTGAGTCCTGACATGTTGTCCTGAGTTCTGACATGTTATACTGACATGTTGTCCTGAGTCCTGACATGTTGTCCTGACATATTGTCCTGAGCCCTGACATGTTGTCCTGAGCCCTGACATGTTGTCCTGAGTCCTGACATGTTGTCCTGACATGTTGTCCTGAATCCTGACATGTTGTCCTGAGCCCTGACATGTTGTCCTGAGTCCTGACATGTTGTCCTGAGTCCTGACATATTGTCCTGAGTCCTGACATGTTGTCCTGAGTCCTGACATGTTGTCCTGAGTCCTGACATGTTGTCCTGAGCCCTGACATGTTGTCCTGAGCCCTGACATGTTGTCCTGAGCCCTGACATGTTGTCCTGAGCCCTGACATGTTGTCCTGACATGTTGTCCTGAGTCCTGACATGTTGTCCTGCTTGGGTATCTGGGTGACACTTCTGCTGTCACCAGTCTTCTGCCCTCATTGACCACTGCCTCTGACATCTAACCTCTGGTCCCTGACCCCTCGTCCCGTCACTATGCCCTTATCTGGGTAGACATGTCTCCCTCTCTCCTGAGTGAATGGGAGCAGAACAGGCTGTTACCCAGAGGTACAGATAGACAGGAAGTGTGTGTGACAGCAGATGGACCTGGGTCACAGCATGGTCAGCCAACACAGGAAGTGTGTGTGAAAAATGCTATTTTAGGTTAAGGGGTTAGGTTTTGGGTTAGGGTTACAATTAGGATTAGAATTAAGGTTAGGGTTAGGAGTTACTGTTAGGTTTAGGGTTAGGAGTTAGAGTTAGGGTTAAGGATTAGGGGTTAGGGGTTAAGTTTAGGCTTAGGGTTAAGGTTAGGTTTATGGTTAGGTTAAGGGTTAAGGTTAGGGTTCTTAAATTTAGGGTTAGAGGTTAGGAAAAATTGGATTTTGAATGGGAAACAATTCTGAGTCCCCACAAGGATAGCAAAACAAAACTGTGTGTGTGTGTGTTTGTGTAACACTGTTACACTGAATGTAATTACAGCCCCACTCCACCCACCATCTTCATTGACCTGGGGGGCCAAAGTTCACAGCCACAGGCCTCTCTGGACATTCACACTCCATCTCCACTGATGGCTCTCTGTAATAGGGCCAGCCCTCATGTCAGGCAGGAGTGACATACCTGGGTCTGACAGACAGACAGGGGGACGTGCTGCATGATCATTGGCTGTGACACCCAGCAGACAATGTGCTTGTAATAAGGTTGGAATTAGACGTCAGCCCCTCCCCCTTGTCTCTGCTCAACACATACTCATTATGACTAGGCCTATAGATATACAGCTCCTTCCTCATCCTGTCAGTGGCCCCTCCCCCATGTCTCTGCTCAACACATACTCATTATGACTAGGCCTATAGATATACAGCTCCTTCCTCATCCTGTCAGTGGCCCCTCCCCCTTGTCTCTGCTCAACACATACTCATTATGACTAGGCCTATAGATATACAGCTCCTTCTTCATCCTGTCAGTGGCCCGTCCCCCATGTATCTGCTCAACACAATCCCATTGGCTGAAGAGAGGTGATTGACACCCAACCGAGACCAACAATATATAGCCCATAGACAGTACAAGGGTTATTTAAGGTGACTTGTCATCCCAATCTATTGATTGATACTTGCTCTGTCTATAACTGTTGAACCACACATCCACTATACATACAGCAGTATGTGGACACCCCTTCAAATGAGTAGATTTGGTTATTTTAGAAACACCTGTTGCCGACAGGTGTATAAAATTGAGCACACAGCCATGCAATCTCCATAGACACACATTGGCAGTAAAATGGCCTTACTGAAGAGCTCAGAGACTTTTAACGTGACACCGTCATAGGATGCCACCTTTCCAACAAGTCAGCTAATCAAATTTCTGCTTTGCTAGAGCTGCCCCGGTCAACTGTAAGTGCTGTTATTGTGAAGTGGAAATGTCTAGGAGCAACAACGGCTCAGCCGTGAAGTGGTAGGCCACACAAGCTCACAGAATGGGACCACCGAGTGCTGAAGCGCATAGCGTTTCCTTGATTGCAAGAACTTTATTGGACTCTACGTAAACTGGAAATCATATATCCTGAGGCTGCATTTATTATAGCTGGGGATTTTAACAAAGCTAATCTGAAAACAAGGCTCCCTAAATTTTATCAGCATATCGAATGCGCAACCCGGGCTGGAAGTATTCTGGATCATTGCTACTCTAACTTCCGCGATGCATACAAAGCCCTCCCTCGCCCTCCTTTCGGCAAATCTGACCACGACTCAATTTTGTTGTTCCCGGCCTATAGACCAAAACTAAAACAGGAAACGCCCGTGCTCAGGTCTGTTCAACACTGGTCCGACCAATCGGATTCCACGCTTCAAGATTGCTTCAATCAAGTGGACTGGGATATGTTACGGATAGCCTCAGATAACAACATTGATGTATACGCTGATTCGTTGAGCGAGTTTATTAGCAAGTGCATCGGTGATGTTGTACCCACGGTGACTATTAAAACCTTCCCCAAACAGAAACCGGGGATTGACGGCAGCATTCGCCCAAAACTGAAAGCATGAACCACTGCTTTTAATCAGGGCAAGGTGACCGGAAACATGACCGAATACAAACAGTGTAGCTCTTCCCTCCGCAAGGCAATCAAACAAGCTAAGCATCAGTATAGAGACAAAGTAGAGTCGCAATTCAACGGCTCAAACACGAGAGGTATGTGGCAGAGTCTACAGTCAATCACGGACTACAAAAAGAAAACCAGCCCCGTCGCGGACACAGACGTCTTGCTCCCAGACAAATTAAACAACTTCTTTGCTCGCTTTGAGGACAATACAGTGCCACCGACACGGCCCGCTACCAAAACCTGCTTGCTCTCCTTCAGTTTGCAGACGACACTACAGTGGTAGGCTTGATTACCAACAACGACGAGACGGCCTACAGGGAGGAGGTGAGGGCCCTCGGAGTGTGGTGTCAGGAAAATAACCTCACACTCAACATCAACAAAACAAAGGAGATGATTGTGGACTTCAGGAAACAGCAGAGGGAGCAGCCCCCTATCCACATTGACGGGACAGTAGTGGAGAAGGTGGAAAGTTTTAAGTTCCTCGGCGTACACATCACAGACAAACTGAAATGGTCCACCCACACAGACAGCGTGGTGAAGAAGGCGCAACAGCACCTCGTCAACCTCAGGAGGCTGAAGAAATTTGGCTTGTCATCGAAAACATTCACAAACTTTTACAGATGCACAATCGAGAGCATCCTGTCGGGCTGTATCACCGCCTGGTACGGCAACTGCTACGCCCACAACTGTAAGGCTAGTGAGGTCTTCACAACGCATCACCGGGGGCAAACTGCCTGCCCTCCAGGACACCTACACCACCCGATGTCACAGGAAGGCCAAAAAGATCATCAAGGACAACAACCACCTGAGCCACTGCCTGTTCACCCAGCTATCATCCAGAAGGCGAGGTCAGTACAGGTGCATCAAAGCTGGGACCGAGAGACTGAAAAACAGCTTCTATCTCAAGGCCATCAGACTGTTAAACAGCCATCACTAACATTGAGTGGCTGCTGCCAACATACTGACTCAAATCTCTAGCCACTTTAATAATAAAAAATTGGATGTAATAAATGTATCACTAGTCACTTTAAGCAATGCCACTTTATATAATGTTTACATACCCTACATTACTTATCTCATATGTATATACTGTACTCTATACCATCTACTGTATCTTGCCTACGCCGTTCGGCCATCACTCATTCATATATTTATATGCACATATTCTTATTCATTCCTTTACATTTGTGTGTGTATAAGGTAGTAGTTGTGAAATTGTTAGATTACTTGTTAGATATTACTGCATGGTCGGAACTAGAAGCGCAAGCATTTCGCTACTCTCACATTAACATCTGCTAACCATGTGTATGTGACCAATACAATTTGATTTGATTTGCCAAACTGCCTCTGGAAGAAACATCAGCACAAGAACTGTTCATCGGGAGCTTCATGAAATGGGTTTCCATGACCGAGCATCCACACACAAGCCTAAGATTATCATACACAATGCCAAGCGTCGGCTGGTGTGATGTAAAGCTCGCCGGCATTGGAGCAGTGGAAACTCGTTCTCTGAATTGATAAATCACGATTCACCATATGGTAGTCCGACGGACGAATCTGGGTTTGGCGGATGACAGGAGAACGTTTCCTACCCGGATGCATAGCGCCCACTGTAAAGTTTGGTGGAGGAGGAATAATGGTATGGGGCTGTTTTTCATGGTTCAGTCTAGGCCACTTAGTTCCAGTGAAGGGAAATATTAACGCTGCAGCATGCAATGACATTCTAGACAATTCTGTGCTTCCAACTTTATGGCAACAGTTTGGGGAAGGCCCTTTCCTGTTTCAGCATGACAATGCCCCCGTGCACAAAGAGAGGTCCATACAGAAATGGTTTGTCGAGATCGGTGTGGAAGAACTTGACTGGCCTGCACAGAGCCCTGACCTCAACCCCATCAAACACCTTTGGGATGAATTGGAAAGCCGACTGCGAGCCAGGCCTAATCGCCCAACATCAGTGCCCGACCTCACTAACGCTCTTGTGGCTGAATGGAAGTAGATGTTCCAACATCTAGTAGAAAGCCTTCCCAGAAGAGTGCAGGCTGTTATAGCAGCAAAGTGGGGACCAACTCCATATTAATGCCCATGATTTTGGAATGAGATGTTGGAGGTGTCCACATACTTTTGGTCAAGTAGTGTATAACAATACCAAGCCTGTGGATTTCAACACCGGGAGACAATGAAGAGGCATCTCCCAGGACAGCTAAAACTATGGCCTGGGGGTCCTTGGAGCCCAGCTTGGGCTTCAACTCTCCGCTCTGTCAGATCCATATGTCTTAATGATCTAATTTACATCCTGAGGCGCCGACACACACACACACACACACACACACACACACACACACACACACACACACACACACACGTGGTAAGGACACTGATTGGTAATGGAAAAGCTGTGGGTAAAATCCTCATCAGAGGAAGCTAGGGTTCTTCAAGATGTTTCTTCTCTCTATTTCTCTCTGACACACATGGCGCGCACACACACACACACACACACACAGCCGTTACACAGCAGCTGCAGACCCCACAGAGAGGCAGCAGATGAATCCACATCAGAGGGCCAGAGGCAGCACTCCCTCTGGTGAGGCCCAGTGAAGATTCCTGTGAAAAACCCACAACCCATCAGCTGACCGACCGACCGCGTGGGAGCCAGCAGGAACAGAAGTCTTCAGTCATATATACATACAGAGAGACAGACAGACAGACAGACAGACAGACAGACAGACAGACAGACAGACAGACAGACAGACAGACAGACAGACAGACAGACAGACAGACAGACAGACAGAGAGTGTAGAGAAAGAGAGAGTGTAGAGACAGAGGGAGAGAGTAGAGAAAGAGAGAGTGTAGAGACAGAGGGAGAGAGTAGAGACAGAGAGTGTGTGAGAGAGAGAGTAGAGACAAATAGAGAGAGAGAGCCAGAGGGAGAGACAGGAGGCCAAACCACACGACCAACAACACTGGACACTTTATGGAACACAAAGCCTTCACTATCTCATCCTGGAATATCCAAGGCCTGAGGTCATCTGCCGTTGGCCTAAAGAGCAGGAACCTGGACTTCATCAAAGAATTCGGAAATACAGATATTGTCACCCTACAAGAAACCTGGTATAGAGGAGACAGACCAACTGGTTGCCCTCTAGGTTACAGAGAGCTGGTAGTCCCATCCACCAAACTGCCAGGTGTGAAACAGGGAAGGGACTCAGAGAGTATGCTAATTTGGTATAGAGCAGACCTAACTCACTCCATTAAATTATTCAAAATAGGAACATTTTACATTTGGCTAGAAATTCAAAAGGAAATGATCTTAACAGGGACAATGAAGACAGCTTCTCCATCCTGGAGGGGGAAATCAATCATTTCCAGGCCCAGGGACACATACTAGTCTGTGACGACCTAAATGCCAGAACCGGACAAGATCCTGACACCCTCAGCACACAGTGGGACAAACACCTGCCTGGAGGTGACAGCATTCCCTCCCCCATATGCCCCCCTAGACACAACTATGACAACATAACCAACAAAAACGGGTCACAACTCCTGCAGCTCTGTCACACGCTGGGTATGTACATAGTCAATGGTAGGCGTCGAGGGGACTCCTATGGTAGGTACACCTATAGCGCATCTCTTGGAAGTAGTACTGTAGACTACTTTATCACTGACCTCAACCCAGAGTCTCTCAGAGCGTTCACAGTCAGCCCACTGACACCCTATCAGATCACAGCAAAATCACAGTCTACTTGAACAGAGCAATACTCAACCATGAGGCATCAAAGCCAAAGGAACTGAGTAATATTAAGAAATGCTATAGATGGAAGGAATGTAGTTTGGAAACCTACCAAAAAACAATTAGGCAACAACAAATTCAATCCCTTCTAGACAACTTCCTGGACAAAACGTTCCACTGTAATAGTGAAGGTGTAAACTTGGCAGTAGAACATCTCAACAGTATATTTGACCTCTCAGCTTCCCTATCAAATCTAAACATCTCAAACAGAAAACTGAAGAAAATTAACTACAATGACAAATGGTTTGATGAAGAATGCAAGAACCTAAGAAAGAAATTGAGAAGCCTGTCCAACCAAAAACATAGAAACGCAGAAAACCTGAGCCTACGCCTTCACTATGGTGAATCACTAAAACAATACAGAAATACACTACGGAAAAAGAAGGAACAGCACGTCAGAAATCAGCTCAATGTAACTGAAGAATCCATAGACTCTAAACACTTCTGGGAAAATGGGAAAACACTAAACAAACAACAACACGAAGAGTTATCTATCCAAAACGGAGATAAACCACTTCTTCTTTTTGTCTCTATAACAAAGAACAAACAGCAAAAACATATACATGATCAAATACAAATCTTAGAATCAACTATTAAAGACTACCAGAACCCACTGGATTCTCCAATTACCTTGAATGAACTACAGGACAAAATAAAAATCCTCCAACCCAAAAAGACCTGTGGTGTTGATGGTATCCTCAATGAAATGATCAAATATAGAGACAACAAATTCCAATTGGCTATACTAAAACTCTTTAACGTCATCCTCAGCTCTGGCATCTTCCCCAATATTTGGAACCAAGGACTGATCACCCCAATCCACAAAAGTGGAGACAAATTTGACCCCAATAACTATCGTTGGATATGTGGCAACAGCAACCTTGGGAAAATGTTCTGAATTATCATTAACAGCAGAATCGTACATTTCCTCAGTGAAAACAATGTACTGAGCAAATGTCAAATTGGCTTTTTACCAAATTACCGTACGACAGACCACATATTCACCCTGCACACCCTAACTGACAAACAAACAAACCAAAACAAAGGCAAAGTCTTCTCATGCTTTGTTGATTTCAAAAAAGCCTTCGACTTAATTTGGCATGAGGGTCTGCTATACAAATTGATGGAAAGTGGTGTTGGGGGAAAAACATACAACATTATAAAATCTATGTACACAAACAAGAAGTGTGCGGTTAAAATTGTCAAAAAAACACATTTCTTTCCACAGGGCCGTGGGGTGAGACAGGGTGCAGCTCAAGTCCCACCCTCTTCGACATATATATCAATGAATTGGCGAGGGAACTAGAACAGTCTGCAGCACCCAGCCTCACCCTTTGCTGATGATCTGGTGCTTCTGTCACCAACCAAGGAGGGCCTACAGCAGCACCTAAATCTTCTGCACAGATTCTGCCAGACCTGGGCCCTGACAGACCTGGGCCCTGTCAGACCTGGGCCCTGCCAGACCTGGGCCCTGCCAGACCTGGGCCCTGCCAGACCTGGGCCCTGTCAGACCTGGGCCCTGTCAGACCTGGGCCCTGCCAGACCTGGGCCCTGCCAGACCTGGGCCCTGACAGTAAATCTCAGTAAGACCAAAATAATGGTGTTGCAAAAAAGGTCCAGTCACCAGGACCCCAAATACTGTAACGGTCGTCGTATATAGTGGACCAAGGCGCAGCGGGTTGAGTGCTCATATTAACTTTTATTAGAACACTTACAAAACAAAACAAGAAAACGACCGACAAACAGTATTACAGGCTAAACACAGCAGTGCAAAAACAACTTCCCACAAAGGACAGGTGAAAACAGGGCTACCTAAGTATGACTCCCAATCAGCAACAACGATGTACAGCTGTTCCTGATTGAGAGCCATACCAGGCCAACACAAAGAAATACACAACATAGACAGAGCATAGAAATACAAAACATAGAACATAACCAAAAACCCCGGAATACTCTAAACAAACACCCCTCTACATAAACACATATCCCAACAAACCCCGAACCACATAAAACAAACACCCCCCTGCCACGTCCTGACCAAACTACAATAACAAATAACCCCTTTACTGGTCAGGACGTGACAAATACAAATTCCATAAAGACGCCGTTGCCCTAGAGCACACAAAAAACTGTACATACCTCGGCCTAAACATCAGCGCCACAGGTAACTTCCACAAAGCTGTGAACCATCTGAGAGACAAGGCAGAAGGGCTTCTACGCCATCAAAAGGAACATAACATTCGACATACCAATTAGGATCTGGCTAAAAATACTGGAATCAATTATAGAACCCGTTGCTCTTTATGGTTGTGAGGTCTGGGGTCCTGCTCACCAACCAAGAATTCACAAAATAGGACAAACACCAAATTGAGACTCTTCATGCAGAATTCTGCAAAAATATCCTCCGTGTACAACGTAAAACACCAAATAATGCAGAGCAGAATTAGGATGATACCTGCTAATTATCAAAATCCAGAAAAGAGACGTTAAATTCTACAACCACCTAAAAGGAAGCGATTCCCAAACCTTCATAACAAAGCCATCACCTACAGAGATGTGAACCTGGAGAAGAGTCCCTTAAGCGAGCTGGTCCTGGGGCTCTGCTCACAAACACAAACAGACCCCACAGAGCCCCAGGACAGCAACACAATTAGACACAATCAAATCATTAGAAAACAAAAAGATAATTACTTGACACATTGGAAATAATTAATTATTTGGCCCTAAACAGAGAGTACACAGTGGCAGAATACCTGACCACTGTGACTGACCCAACCTTAAGGAAAGCTTTGACTATGTACAGACTCAGTGAGCATAGCCTTGCTATTGAGAAAGGCCGCCGTAGGCAGACCTGGCTCTCAAGAGAAGACAGGCTATGTGCACACTGCCCACAACATGAGGTGGAAACTGAGCTGCACTTCCTAACCTCCTGCCAAATGTATGATCATATTAGAGACACATATTTCCCTCAGATTACACAGATCCACAAAGAATTACAAAACAAACCCGATTTTGATAAACTCCCATATCTACTGGGTGAAATACCACAGTGTGACATCACAGCAGCAAGAGTTGTGACCTGTTGCCACAAGAAAAGGTCAACCAGTGAAGAACAAACACCATTGTAAATACAACCCATATTTATGCTTATTTATTTTCCCTTTTGTACTTTAACCATTTGTACATCCTTACAACATTGTATATATATGTAATAGAGAAAGAGGGAGAGACAGAGAGAGTAGAAAGAGGGAGAGACAGAGAGAGTAGAAAGAGGGAGAGACAGAGAGAGTAGAAAGAGGGAGAGACAGAGAGAGTAGAAAGAGGGAGAGACAGAGAGTAGAAAGAGGGAGAGACAGAGAGAGTAGAAAGAGGGAGAGACAGAGAGAGTAGAAAGAGGGAGAGACAGAGAGAGTAGAAAGAGGGAGAGGGAAGCAGAGGGAAGCGAGGGAAGAGAAGGAAGCATCACTAATGTTTCCTGTTAAAATATGCAGGCTGGTGCTGCATGATGCGTCACAGGATCCTCCAGGAAAGCCTTCTGTTCAAAACAGTGGAGCGAAAACTACAAGCAACACACCTCTTCCATAACATAGACCAAGGAGGGAGTGATGGGCCTTGTGCTCCGGATCCCGTTCATTAGGGCACATGACGGAAAACGGTTAAAAAAGTTCAGCAACAGTAAATTAAAATGAGTGTTTCGGTATGTTTGTTAAAGGACAAGTACAGGTAGAGCGATAGTTGTTTCAGTGTTTTTTCCCCCGTTTGTTGCCGAATGAACACGACCCGGGTTGATCTTCCTGTCTGTGGGTGGTCCATCTGGTTGGTTAATTAAATATTCATGATGTATACACAGAGAGGATGTATACTGGAGAGAGAGAGAGAAACAGAGAGAGAGACAGAGAGAGAGAGTGGGAGAAAGAAAGAGAGAGAGAGAGAGAGAGAGAGAGAGAGAGAGAGAGAGAGAGAGAGAGAGAGAGAGAGAGAGAGAGAGAAAGAGAGAGTGAGAGAGAGAGAGAGAGAGAGAGAGAGAGAGAGAAAGAGAGAGTGAGAGAGAGAGAGAGAGAGAGAGAGAGAGAGAGAGAGAGAGAGAGAGAGAGAGAGAGAGAGGGGGATTAGTGGGTCGGTGGGTTGGTGGGTGGGTGGGTGGGTGGGTAGGCCTTTACACAGGAAAACACACATGGGTGGGTACAGTAGGGTCTACCTCAGGGAGACACAGAGAGAGAGACATCAGTCGACAGGAAACCATCAGAGAAGGAAAAGTGGGCCAGTCCTGTTCAGATACTATATAATACACTATACCTCCTCCTCTGTTCAGATACTATATAATACACTACACCTCCTCCAGCATGGTAGGGAAGAAAGAGATGCATTATGGGAAACAGAGACACTTCCTGTAGTGAGGTCATACATTTTCTCCTACTTGTTCCCCGTGGGAATGGAACCCCTGGTGTTGTAAGTTCCCTGCTCTACCAACTGAGGGGCCTGGTCCAGTCATGGCAGCAACACACTAGCAACTAGTCAACTCTCTCTCTCTCTCTCTCTCTCTCTCTCTCTCTCTCTCTCTCTCTCTCTCTCTCTCTCTCTCTCTCTCGTCACCCTCCCTCCATCTCTTGCTCTCTCTCTCCCCTCTCTCCATTTTCTCTCTCTCTCTCCCTCCCTCCCTCCATCTCTCTCTCTCACTCTCTCTCTCTCTCTCCTCTCATCTCTCTATCCCCTCATCTCCTTTCTCTCCTCTCTCTCTCT
>NW_021823121.1:0-37500 GCF_901001165.1 Salmo trutta
AGGGAGACGGCGGCCGCGGACCGGGCTTCTGAGCGCCAAGGGGAGGGAACGGCAGTGGCCGAGGTGGTGGTGGTGGAGCCGGTGGTGGTTGAGGAGGTAGTGGTGGAGCCGGTGGTAGTGGAGGGCGCGGAAGGTGCAGTGGTGGAAAAAGTGGGAGGAGAGGACAAAACCCCCTCCCCCCCAATCCCCCTGCCCCAGATTAATGTGACCCCTGAAGGAGAAAGGGCCGAGAAAGACGGCCCCGGAGAGGTCTTGAGTGAGAACTCCCCAAGTGGGTCAGACAGTATGGAGACTGTGTCAGAGAAAGCTGTGGAGACAGCGTCAGGAGATACGGGAGAGGGAGTGGAGATTCTGGAAGAACACCTCCCCCCACGAAAAAGAAATGCTGAGGAGCTCTCCGACCCCGAACAAGGCGATGAAAAAAAGGGCAAATTGGAATGGGAGAGCTCCCAGGGGGAGGAAGAACCCAGAACCTTCCCTCCCAACTCCCCCAACACAATCTCCTTTTTAAGTCCTGTTTTAACCTCCTCTCCCTGCCATCCCCCGTTACCCCGGCGGGAGAGAGAGGAAGCACTAGACAAGTAACCCCCTTTTAACTGTTTAAATGCCTTTTCTTTTAAGCACTGTTTTTACTCACCCCTCTTATGGCTTTTAACATCACCACCATAAATGTGAGAAGCATAAAAACAGAAAGAAGAGCACAGGTCGGTTTTATCCTTTTTAGAAAGGTTTAATTCAGATGTGTTTTTATTACAGGAGTGTGGTCTACCCTTTTTATCCTCTTATAGGAAATGGGAGGACAAGTGGCAGCATGGGCCCTCCATTTGGAGTGGCTCAAATTTTAATAAAAACGACGGTGTTGCCATTTTAATCAAGACCCCACAGGTGGTGGTGAGGGGGAGCACGGTGGTGGTAGGTGGGCGTGCTCTTTTAGCCAATTGTACTTTTATGGGGAGAGATTTTAACATGCTAAATGTGTATGGTTTTAATGACAAACATGACCGGTGCGCACTTTTAGAAGACTTGCAGTCCCACCTGCTAGGGAGGGATCCTCTAGTCGTGGGTGGGGATTTTAATTGTGTTTTAAGTAGAGCAGACAGGAGAGGGGCGGGAGAGGATTTTAAGGTAGATAGGTCAAGTGTTTTATTGCAAGGGCTGTGCAGGGATTTTAAACTGACCGACTGTTTTAAAACCCTGCATCCAAGAGAGGAGGGCTTCACCTGGACCAGTGGTGACGGCACCAGAGCCTCTCGCATTGACTATCTGTTTACCCGGGACTGCCCCCCACTGATGCTAGAATAACCCCTGCCTTTTTCTCAGATCACGTAATGCTGACGTGCACCCTTTCACTAACTTCGGGTGTGACTGTGGGAAGAGGGCCCTGGAAATTGAACTGTTCCCTTTTAGAAGATGATAGAGTAGTTAGTCAGTACAGGGAGCAGTTCAGCCAGTGGCAGACGCTACAGGACTTCTTTGACACACGAGCACAATGGTGGGAAATGGTGAAGGGTAGGACGAGGACTTTCTTTAGAGAAATAGGAAAGAAGAAAAGTAAAGAAAAAGATAGATGCATGGTGGGACTGCAAAAGCGACTGGAAAGGTATTTTAATCTAGGCCAACAGGGCTTTGATTTTAACCACGAAATTAAACTAGTTAAAAAGGAAATGGCACTTTTAGCAGAACAAAAAAGCAAAGGGGTTATTTTAAGAAGCAAGGAAAGGGAACTAGAAGAGGGGGAGAAGTGCACAAGGTACTTTTTTAAGAAGATAGTTAGTAAGGGTAGGATAATGACAGGGTTAAAAGATAAAGATGGGGTTTTAAAAACAGACACAGAAGGAATGGAAAAAGTAGTCGAGGATTTTTATGGGGAACTGTTTGGGGTAAAAGATGTATGCGAGGAAACAATGGGGGACGTTTTAACATACATTGACAAGACCTTACCCAACACAGACGACCTGACAAAAGACTTGACGAGGACAGAAATTGACCAAGGACTGAAGCATTTTAAGAGGGGTAAGTCACCGGGGGAGGATGGCCTCCCCTTGGAGTTTTATCTGACCTTTTGGGATGTTTTAGCCGACGAACTTTTGACTGTTTTTACTGACTTTGAATACCTTGACAGACTACCTGACAGTTTTAGAGTGGGGATCGTGACTCTTTTATATAAGAAAAACGACAGGACAGACCTAAAGAACTGGAGACCGATAACCCTTTTAAATTTTGATTGTAAACTTTTTACCAAGGTTTTAACACTCAGAATGTCTTCTGTTTTAGGGGAGGTGATCCACCCGGATCAAACCTGTGCCATTCCCGGAAGGAAGATCACGGACAGCCTGATACTGATCCGAGATGCCATCTGTTATGCGAGAGACAGAAATATGCGGCTTGTAGTCCTAAATTTAGATTTTGAAAAAGCCTTTGATCGGGTCTCGCACCAGTACCTCTTTAAGGTACTGCAAAAAATGGGTTTCCCGGACAGGTTTTTAGCTTGGGTGGGACTGCTGTACGGCGACATCACCAGCAAAATCCTTGTAAATGGGCATCTGTCAAAGGCAGTGGGAGTACACTGCGGCGTCCGTCAGGGCTGTCCGTTATCTCCTCTTCTGTTTGTGGCCTGTATTGAACCACTGGCACAGGTCTTGAGAAGGGACCAACGGATCAGTGGGGTGGGGATCCCGGGGAGTGGGGGGATGACCGCCAAGTGCGTATTTTACATGGACGACGTCAACATTTTATGCACCGACCTTTTATCCGTCGACAGGACCCTGGACAGGACTGACTGGTACGGACGAGCCTCTGGGGCGAGACTGAACAGAGACAAGACAGAGGCCCAATTTTTCGGACCGTGGGCAGACCCAGACTTGACCAGACTACCACTGACGGTTAAAACGACGGACATAAGGGTACTGGGGGTAAAGTTTGACCAGGAGGGAGGAGGGAGCGGAAATTGGAGTGGGACCCTGGGGACAGTAAGACAGAGACTGGGTTTTTGGGGACTACGACAGCTGACTTTTGAGGGCAAGGTTTTAATCATTAAAGCAGTGATTTTACCTGTGCTTTTATTAATCAGTTCTGTTTTTATCCCCCCTAGGAGAACTCTTTTAGCCCTGGAGCGGATGCTGTTTTACTTCTTGTGGGGGAGCAAGTGGGAGAGGCTGAGGAGGGAGGTGGTCAAGAGGCCCAGGTCCAAGGGGGGGAAAGGCTTGCCTGACCTCTACTTGTTCCTGGGCAGCCGCTACACAGCGTTACACCTCACTCTTGCCACCTCCCTGGCCACCAATAAGACTCAGGCCCTCGCACGGTTCTGGCTGGGATCTTACCTCAGGACTCTGAGGCTGATCCCAGTCGACCTGCGAGCCCCAGTCTCTTTCCTGCTTCCCACACACTACGCCCAGCTCCAGAAGTTTTTAAGACATTTTAAATTGGAAAAAGAAGCAGTCACAGTTTTAACTAAACATCGCTCTCTTCTCTCTCTTGTGCAGGACCGGGAACCAGTGTGTCCAGTGCGCGGGCTTGCTATAGGCGAGCCCACAACGGTTTGGCGTAATGTGGCCCATCCTGCTCTCCTGAATCAGCACCGGGACCTGTCCTGGATGGTCGCCCACGAGATCCTCCCGGTCAGGGCCGTTATGCACTCCCGGGGCATGGCGAGGACATCCGCGTGCCCCCGACCAGGCTGTGGCCAAGAAGAGTCGGTGAGGCACTTGCTCTGGGAGTGCAGAGCCGCTAGGGACCTGTGGAAGGAAGTAGGCCCCCTGATCTCCTCGTGTCTGCCAGCAGGGGAGGACCTAACGCCCCAGCTCGTGCTGTATGGGGTGGGCCGAAGGCCCATTCCATCAAAGGCCTTCACCAAGCTCTGGCCCACCCTCACGTGTCTGAAGGCAGCACTGTGGTCCTCCCGCAACCTGCTGGTAGCGAAACAGGTCGACACCACCCCCCAGGCAGTGGCCATGGTAGCCACAGAGGCCCTGGGGTGGTACAGAAGGAAGGGGGCCTCGACCCCAGGCGAAGGGTCCCCCACAACACCCAAGGTCCCTGCGGCCACGGCCTGACAGCGCTGCGGCGCCTAGGGCGATGCACCTAGGGGAGGCATCTCCTCTGGGCCCCTAAGGACGGGACGATGATTGATTCGGGAGAGCAGGAGGAGGCAAGTTTGATAAGGACTCACCCCGCTCCTGTACAAAGGACCGAAGACAGCCTCTTAGCAAGTGACTTTTTAACATGTTTTTCATGTCTTAAAAATGTTTTACCTTGTTAAATCATTTGTACACATTTTAAATGGCTTTTACAGATTTGATGTTTTCCACAATGAAAAGTACTTTTAATCATGGTTGTTTTTATTGGTTTTAACAACATGTACTTTTTTACAAATTTAAATGAAATCTTCAAATGCTGTGTTTTATGCGTTCATGCCGTTTTTATGTGTATATAATGATGTACAAACATATGTGAGCTGTCCTTAAAGGAATTGTGATAATAAAAACTTTTCCAAAAGAAAAAAAAATCTGTTCTTATCAGTTTAATATCTGATACGTCCCCCATCGGGGGACTACATATTAAATGGATTTTTCGAACAGGGAGTCGGAAATGGGGCTTGCTCCGTCCGCTCCACGCATCGACCCGGTATTGCAGTACCTCCGGGAACGGTGCAACACTTTTCTCTCATTGTCAAGGAAAAAGAAATACGCAAAGCTATGTAAAACAGCTAGCAGAAGAAGAGAAGGAATGAAAAAAGAAGAATCATCCAAACTGAAACAAGGGCGAAGCCCCCTTCATGGGGTCCCCCGTTTTCCCGCCATTTTACTTAAAAAAAAAAAAAAAAAAAAAAAAAAAAAAAAAAAAACATTGGCCAGGATTGTGTGTGTGTGTGTGTGTGTGTGTGTCTCTGTGTGTGTGTGTGTGTGTGTGTGTGTGTCTCTGTGTGTGTGTGTGTGTGTGTGTGTGTCTCTGTGTGTGTGTCTCTGTGTGTGTGTGTGTGTCTGTCTGTTTTTGACCCCCCCCAAAAAATTACAATCACTTCACCAGGATTGTCTGTCTGTCTGTCTGTCTGTCTGTCTGTCTGTCTGTCTGTCTGTCTGTCTCTGTTTTTGACCCCCCCAAAAAATACAATCACTTCACCAGGATTGTCTGTCTGTCTGTCTGTCTGTCTGTCTGTCTGTCTGTCTGTCTGTCTGTCTCTGTTTTTGACCCCCCCAAAAAATACAATCACTTCACCAGGATTGTCTGTCTGTCTGTCTGTCTGTCTGTCTGTCTGTCTGTCTGTCTGTCTGTCTCTGTTTTTGACCCCCCCCCAAAAAATACAATCACTTCACCAGGATTGTCTGTCTGTCTGTCTGTCTGTCTGTCTGTCTGTCTGTCTGTCTGTCTGTCTGTCTTTGAATTTTTACCCACAGCCCTCAAACTTGGAAGAGTGGGTTCGGGAACCACCCGCGGGCACCCGGCCTAGAGTGCACAGTGTGTGTCTCGGGCCCCGACCTCTGACTTCCATACGACTCTGGTTTCTCTTCATTACGCACAAGCCTTTCGCCTTTACTAAAGACTTCCGTGGAGAGGAACACTTACGAGTTCAACATATTTTTGGAAGGGCTTTGCTTCTGGCAGAGCCCGGTATCTTGTTTCAAGAGAAATTGACAGAGATGACGCCGAGACTTTTTGCTCAGGCGTTTGACTTGAAGCCGGCTGACCGACCGACCGACCGACCGACCGACCGACCGGCGTATTTTTCCACTCAAAGTAGTCGCTCGGGCAATTGAGTTCAAGCCCGACGACGACTGACGTGTTTTCCGGGCTTTGAACAAATAGTCGCACTAGGCTTAAAGAGCTAGTGACTTAAAGACGCATTAGCGACTTGTTAAAAAAAACACCCGCCTGTCACCAGGGAAACGTCGGGTGGGGAGGAGACAACTTTTGCCAAACCGCTGAGGTCTGCCGAGACCCCCGGGGGCCCGGCGGGTGCAGGGGTCAATTTGTGGGTTATCGCTTCTCGGCCTTTTGGCTCAGATCAAGTGTAGTTACCTTGCCAGTGCTGCACTTGATCAGAGAAGCGATCACAGGCCGGAGGGCGCCCGGGAAAATTGTGCTATTTATTTTTGTTAAAATCATCATTTATTGTCATTATTGTTGTTTTTTGTCTCACCTTTGTTTATTCTTTGTCCTGGGTTAGGTGGTGGTCTTGGTGGTGGACTACAGGTGCACCAGCACCTGTAGGGTGAGTTTAAAGGCCCTCTGGTCCTTTTTCTTTAGTTATTACATTTATTTTGTGTTTTCCCCTGCTTGTCCTGTTTTGCATCTCTCCTCCCCCGTGTATCCTATAGTCCCCTCCTTAGCTCCTCCCATTGTCTTCAGTTGTGTGTTGTCTGCTAGCTGGGGTGGCTTTCTGGCTTGTCGGCCTGCTAGCTTTAGCTTAGCCTGGTCTGCAAGCCTCCTGGCCCCTTAGGCGTGGCAGGCATTGTTTGACTGTTTATTCTTTGTTCCCATCCACCTTGTACCCTTAGTTTATCCCCCAAATTTCCTTTTGTTCAGTTTCTTGTTGTTTGTGTTGCCAACTGGGGGACATTTTGCTAGCTAGCCTGCTGCCTGGTTAGCCTAGCCTGGCCGGCTGGTGAGGCCTGCTAGCCTTCTTGTCCCTCATGTTTGGTAGGTGTTGTTTAGTCAGTTTGTCCTTTTGTTGTTGTCATCCCTTCACTTCCCTTTTACTTTATTTAATTTGTTTTGTTAGTCTTACCCCCTAGGTTGTCTTCCCTCTTGGTTTGTGTGCCTTGTTGGTTTTTTGTTTTGAGGCCTCTTGGCTGGTGGGCCTGCCAGCTGGTAGGCCTAGCCTGGCCTGCTGGTGTGGCCTGCTAGCATTCTAGCCTTTAGTTTGTTTGTGTGGTTTATTTTTGTCTTTCCCTTTTGTGCCCTCCCCCCTGTGGAAAATATAAAACAAAAAATTCCCCTCCTAGTGTCCTTTCCCATTGTCAATAAGATTAGTTTGGTGCTGTGCCAGATAGTTTGTTGTGTGTTCCGTGGTGCTGGTAGGCCCTGTTAGCTTAGTCTACCTGAGCCTGCCAGCTCCCTCGGTTGTCTTTCACTCCTTCCCTTTTTCCCAACACCCTCTCCCTCCCCCCGCCCCCCTTCCTTCCTTTCCCCTCCCCTTTTCCCCTTCCCCCCCCCCCCCCTTTTCACTGGTGTTGGGCTGTAAAGGGAGTGGGCCTCCATCATGTCAGCAGCACAGGTTGGCATGAGGAGGCACCATGCAGTGCGCCTCCTTTTAAAGGAGAAGGGAGGGAAAATAATGGAGTTATCCCGATTGGATTTCTCCAGAAAATTCCTCCAGAAAGAGCTCGGTTTCCACCCCGCGCAGGTAAACTGCATCTTAGCCCTTCCCTATGGGAAGGGCTTCGATGTCAGCTTTGCCAACGCCAGCTTCCTGCGGGAGTTCTGGGGGCAACTCCAGAACTCCCTGAACATCCAGGGGTCCCTCACAGCAATGTTTGAGGTGACCAAGCTGACGGATAATAGCATTAAAACCGTTATTATCCGTATGTATAACGAAACCGTACAGCCGGAGGACGTTGCAGTATGGCTGGGCAGGTACTGCAATGTGAAGGGGCCCTTGGTCCAGGTGAAGGATCCCGATGGGATCTGGACAGGGGCCTGGAGGGTTACTGTCCAGCAGAGGGAGGACCCCGGGGGCTATGGTGGGTTGAAAGCCATCCCATCCACCACAGTCCTCGGAGAGAATAGGGGCCATGTTCACTACCAGGACCAGCCTAAGCTGTGCCGTAAGTGTGGTGAACATGGCCATCTCGCAGAGGCCTGTAAAAAGGTCGTCTGCATGAAGTGCCGGGAGGTGGGCCACCGCTACGAGGAGTGCACGAACGGAAGGTCGTGCAACCTCTGTGGCGAGCGGTCCCACCTCATCCGCGGCTGCCCCTTCTCCTGGGCCAATAAGGTCAGGGCCGAGAGGAGGGAGACGGCGGCCGCGGACCGGGCTTCTGAGCGCCAAGGGGAGGGAACGGCAGTTGCCGAGGAGGTGGTGGTGGAGCCGGTGGTGGTTGAGGAGGTAGTGGTGGAGCCGGTGGTAGTGGAGGGCGCGGAAGGTGCAGTGGTGGAAAAAGTGGGAGGAGAGGACAAAACCCCCTCCCCCCCAATCCCCCTGCCCCAGATTAATGTGACCCCTGAAGGAGAAAGGGCCGAGAAAGACGGCCCCGGAGAGGTCTTGAGTGAGAACTCCCCAAGTGGGTCAGACAGTATGGAGACTGTGTCAGAGAAAGCTGTGGAGACAGCGTCAGGAGATACGGGAGAGGGAGTGGAGATTCTGGAAGAACACCTCCCCCCACGAAAAAGAAATGCTGAGGAGCTCTCCGACCCCGAACAAGGCGATGAAAAAAAGGGCAAATTGGAATGGGAGAGCTCCCAGGGGGAGGAAGAACCCAGAACCTTCCCTCCCAACTCCCCCAACACAATCTCCTTTTTAAGTCCTGTTTTAACCTCCTCTCCCTGCCATCCCCCGTTACCCCGGCGGGAGAGAGAGGAAGCACTAGACAAGTAACCCCCTTTTAACTGTTTAAATGCCTTTTCTTTTAAGCACTGTTTTTACTCACCCCTCTTATGGCTTTTAACATCACCACCATAAATGTGAGAAGCATAAAAACAGAAAGAAGAGCACAGTCGGTTTTATCCTTTTTAGAAAGGTTTAATTCAGATGTGTTTTTATTACAGGAGTGTGGTCTACCCTTTTTATCCTCTTATAGGAAATGGGAGGACAAGTGGCAGCATGGGCCCTCCATTTGGAGTGGCTCAAATTTTAATAAAAACGACGGTGTTGCCATTTTAATCAAGACCCCACAGGTGGTGGTGAGGGGGAGCACGGTGGTGGTAGGTGGGCGTGCTCTTTTAGCCAATTGTACTTTTATGGGGAGAGATTTTAACATGCTAAATGTGTATGGTTTTAATGACAAACATGACCGGTGCGCACTTTTAGAAGACTTGCAGTCCCACCTGCTAGGGAGGGATCCTCTAGTCGTGGGTGGGGATTTTAATTGTGTTTTAAGTAGAGCAGACAGGAGAGGGGCGGGAGAGGATTTTAAGGTAGATAGGTCAAGTGTTTTATTGCAAGGGCTGTGCAGGGATTTTAAACTGACCGACTGTTTTAAAACCCTGCATCCAAGAGAGGAGGGCTTCACCTGGACCAGTGGTGACGGCACCAGAGCCTCTCGCATTGACTATCTGTTTACCCGGGACTGCCCCCCAACTGATGCTAGAATAACCCCTGCCTTTTTCTCAGATCACGTAATGCTGACGTGCACCCTTTCACTAACTTCGGGTGTGACTGTGGGAAGAGGGCCCTGGAAATTGAACTGTTCCCTTTTAGAAGATGATAGAGTAGTTAGTCAGTACAGGGAGCAGTTCAGCCAGTGGCAGACGCTACAGGACTTCTTTGACACACGAGCACAATGGTGGGAAATGGTGAAGGGTAGGACGAGGACTTTCTTTAGAGAAATAGGAAAGAAGAAAAGTAAAGAAAAAGATAGATGCATGGTGGGACTGCAAAAGCGACTGGAAAGGTATTTTAATCTAGGCCAACAGGGCTTTGATTTTAACCACGAAATTAAACTAGTTAAAAAGGAAATGGCACTTTTAGCAGAACAAAAAAGCAAAGGGGTTATTTTAAGAAGCAAGGAAAGGGAACTAGAAGAGGGGGAGAAGTGCACAAGGTACTTTTTTAAGAAGATAGTTAGTAAGGGTAGGATAATGACAGGGTTAAAAGATAAAGATGGGGTTTTAAAAACAGACACAGAAGGAATGGAAAAAGTAGTCGAGGATTTTTATGGGGAACTGTTTGGGGTAAAAGATGTATGCGAGGAAACAATGGGGGACGTTTTAACATACATTGACAAGACCTTACCCAACACAGACGACCTGACAAAAGACTTGACGAGGACAGAAATTGACCAAGGACTGAAGCATTTTAAGAGGGGTAAGTCACCGGGGGAGGATGGCCTCCCCTTGGAGTTTTATCTGACCTTTTGGGATGTTTTAGCCGACGAACTTTTGACTGTTTTTACTGACTTTGAATACCTTGACAGACTACCTGACAGTTTTAGAGTGGGGATCGTGACTCTTTTATATAAGAAAAACGACAGGACAGACCTAAAGAACTGGAGACCGATAACCCTTTTAAATTTTGATTGTAAACTTTTTACCAAGGTTTTAACACTCAGAATGTCTTCTGTTTTAGGGGAGGTGATCCACCCGGATCAAACCTGTGCCATTCCCGGAAGGAAGATCACGGACAGCCTGATACTGATCCGAGATGCCATCTGTTATGCGAGAGACAGAAATATGCGGCTTGTAGTCCTAAATTTAGATTTTGAAAAAGCCTTTGATCGGGTCTCGCACCAGTACCTCTTTAAGGTACTGCAAAAAATGGGTTTCCCGGACAGGTTTTTAGCTTGGGTGGGACTGCTGTACGGCGACATCACCAGCAAAATCCTTGTAAATGGGCATCTGTCAAAGGCAGTGGGAGTACACTGCGGCGTCCGTCAGGGCTGTCCGTTATCTCCTCTTCTGTTTGTGGCCTGTATTGAACCACTGGCACAGGTCTTGAGAAGGGACCAACGGATCAGTGGGGTGGGGATCCCGGGGAGTGGGGGGATGACCGCCAAGTGCGTATTTTACATGGACGACGTCAACATTTTATGCACCGACCTTTTATCCGTCGACAGGACCCTGGACAGGACTGACTGGTACGGACGAGCCTCTGGGGCGAGACTGAACAGAGACAAGACAGAGGCCCAATTTTTCGGACCGTGGGCAGACCCAGACTTGACCAGACTACCACTGACGGTTAAAACGACGGACATAAGGGTACTGGGGGTAAAGTTTGACCAGGAGGGAGGAGGGAGCGGAAATTGGAGTGGGACCCTGGGGACAGTAAGACAGAGACTGGGTTTTTGGGGACTACGACAGCTGACTTTTGAGGGCAAGGTTTTAATCATTAAAGCAGTGATTTTACCTGTGCTTTTATTAATCAGTTCTGTTTTTATCCCCCCTAGGAGAACTCTTTTAGCCCTGGAGCGGATGCTGTTTTACTTCTTGTGGGGGAGCAAGTGGGAGAGGCTGAGGAGGGAGGTGGTCAAGAGGCCCAGGTCCAAGGGGGGGAAAGGCTTGCCTGACCTCTACTTGTTCCTGGGCAGCCGCTACACAGCGTTACACCTCACTCTTGCCACCTCCCTGGCCATCAATAAGACTCAGGCCCTCGCACGGTTCTGGCTGGGATCTTACCTCAGGACTCTGAGGCTGATCCCAGTCGACCTGCGAGCCCCAGTCTCTTTCCTGCTTCCCACACACTACGCCCAGCTCCAGAAGTTTTTAAGACATTTTAAATTGGAAAAAGAAGCAGTCACAGTTTTAACTAAACATCGCTCTCTTCTCTCTCTTGTGCAGGACCGGGAACCAGTGTGTCCAGTGCGCGGGCTTGCTATAGGCGAGCCCACAACGGTTTGGCGTAATGTGGCCCATCCTGCTCTCCTGAATCAGCACCGGGACCTGTCCTGGATGGTCGCCCACGAGATCCTCCCGGTCAGGGCCGTTATGCACTCCCGGGGCATGGCGAGGACATCCGCGTGCCCCCGACCAGGCTGTGGCCAAGAAGAGTCGGTGAGGCACTTGCTCTGGGAGTGCAGAGCCGCTAGGGACCTGTGGAAGGAAGTAGGCCCCCTGATCTCCTCGTGTCTGCCAGCAGGGGAGGACCTAACGCCCCAGCTCGTGCTGTATGGGGTGGGCCGAAGGCCCATTCCATCAAAGGCCTTCACCAAGCTCTGGCCCACCCTCACGTGTCTGAAGGCAGCACTGTGGTCCTCCCGCAACCTGCTGGTAGCGAAACAGGTCGACACCACCCCCCAGGCAGTGGCCATGGTAGCCACAGAGGCCCTGGGGTGGTACAGAAGGAAGGGGGCCTCGACCCCAGGCGAAGGGTCCCCCACAACACCCAAGGTCCCTGCGGCCACGGCCTGACAGCGCTGCGGCGCCTAGGGCGATGCACCTAGGGGAGGCATCTCCTCTGGGCCCCTAAGGACGGGACGATGATTGATTCGGGAGAGCAGGAGGAGGCAAGTTTGATAAGGACTCACCCCGCTCCTGTACAAAGGACCGAAGACAGCCTCTTAGCAAGTGACTTTTTAACATGTTTTTCATGTCTTAAAAATGTTTTACCTTGTTAAATCATTTGTACACATTTTAAATGGCTTTTACAGATTTGATGTTTTCCACAATGAAAAGTACTTTTAATCATGGTTGTTTTTATTGGTTTTAACAACATGTACTTTTTTACAAATTTAAATGAAATCTTCAAATGCTGTGTTTTATGCGTTCATGCCGTTTTTATGTGTATATAATGATGTACAAACATATGTGAGCTGTCCTTAAAGGAATTGTGATAATAAAAACTTTTCCAAAAAAAAAAAAAAATCTGTTCTTATCAGTTTAATATCTGATACGTCCCCCATCGGGGGACTACATATTAAATGGATTTTTCGAACAGGGAGTCGGAAATGGGGCTTGCTCCGTCCGCTCCACGCATCGACCCGGTATTGCAGTACCTCCGGGAACGGTGCAACACTTTTCTCTCATTGTCAAGGAAAAAGAAATACGCAAAGCTATGTAAAACAGCTAGCAGAAGAAGAGAAGGAATGAAAAAAGAAGAATCATCCAAACTGAAACAAGGGCGAAGCCCCCTTCATGGGGTCCCCCGTTTTCCCGCCATTTTACTTAAAAAAAAAAAAAAAAAAAAAAAAAAAAAAAAAACATTGGCCAGGATTGTGTGTGTGTGTGTGTGTGTGTGTGTCTCTGTGTGTGTGTGTGTGTGTGTGTGTGTGTCTCTGTGTGTGTGTGTGTGTGTGTGTGTGTCTCTGTGTGTGTGTCTCTGTGTGTGTGTGTGTGTCTGTCTGTTTTTGACCCCCCCCAAAAAATTACAATCACTTCACCAGGATTGTCTGTCTGTCTGTCTGTCTGTCTGTCTGTCTGTCTGTCTGTCTGTCTGTCTCTTTTTTTGACCCCCCCAAAAAATACAATCACTTCACCAGGATTGTCTGTCTGTCTGTCTGTCTGTCTGTCTGTCTGTCTGTCTGTCTGTCTGTCTCTGTTTTTGACCCCCCCAAAAAATACAATCACTTCACCAGGATTGTCTGTCTGTCTGTCTGTCTGTCTGTCTGTCTGTCTGTCTGTCTGTCTGTCTCTGTTTTTGCCCCCCCCCCAAAAAATACAATCACTTCACCAGGATTGTCTGTCTGTCTGTCTGTCTGTCTGTCTGTCTGTCTGTCTGTCTGTCTTTGAATTTTTACCCACAGCCCTCAAACTTGGAAGAGTGGGTTCGGGAACCACCCGCGGGCACCCGGCCTAGAGTGCACAGTGTGTGTCTCGGGCCCCGACCTCTGACTTCCATACGACTCTGGTTTCTCTTCATTACGCACAAGCCTTTCGCCTTTTACTAAAGACTTCCGTGGAGAGGAACACTTACGAGTTCAACATATTTTTGGAAGGGCTTTGCTTCTGGCAGAGCCCGGTATCTTGTTTCAAGAGAAATTGACAGAGATGACGCCGAGACTTTTTGCTCAGGCGTTTGACTTGAAGCCGGCTGACCGACCGACCGACCGACCGACCGACCGACCGGCGTATTTTTCCACTCAAAGTAGTCGCTCGGGCAATTGAGTTCAAGCCCGACGACGACTGACGTGTTTTCCGGGCTTTGAACAAATAGTCGCACTAGGCTTAAAGAGCTAGTGACTTAAAGACGCATTAGCGACTTGTTAAAAAAAACACCCGCCTGTCACCAGGGAAACGTCGGGTGGGGAGGAGACAACTTTTGCCAAACCGCTGAGGTCTGCCGAGACCCCCGGGGGCCCGGCGGGTGCAGGGGTCAATTTGTGGGTTATCGCTTCTCGGCCTTTTGGCTCAGATCAAGTGTAGTTACCTTGCCAGTGCTGCACTTGATCAGAGAAGCGATCACAGGCCGGAGGGCGCCCGGGAAAATTGTGCTATTTATTTTTGTTAAAATCATCATTTATTGTCATTATTGTTGTTTTTTGTCTCACCTTTGTTTATTCTTTGTCCTGGGTTAGGTGGTGGTCTTGGTGGTGGACTACAGGTGCACCAGCACCTGTAGGGTGAGTTTAAAGGCCCTCTGGTCCTTTTTCTTTAGTTATTACATTTATTTTGTGTTTTCCCCTGCTTGTCCTGTTTTGCATCTCTCCTCCCCCGTGTATCCTATAGTCCCCTCCTTAGCTCCTCCCATTGTCTTCAGTTGTGTGTTGTCTGCTAGCTGGGGTGGCTTTCTGGCTTGTCGGCCTGCTAGCTTTAGCTTAGCCTGGTCTGCAAGCCTCCTGGCCCCTTAGGCGTGGCAGGCATTGTTTGACTGTTTATTCTTTGTTCCCATCCACCTTGTACCCTTAGTTTATCCCCCAAATTTCCTTTTGTTCAGTTTCTTGTTGTTTGTGTTGCCAACTGGGGGACATTTTGCTAGCTAGCCTGCTGCCTGGTTAGCCTAGCCTGGCCGGCTGGTGAGGCCTGCTAGCCTTCTTGTCCCTCATGTTTGGTAGGTGTTGTTTAGTCAGTTTGTCCTTTTGTTGTTGTCATCCCTTCACTTCCCTTTTACTTTATTTAATTTGTTTTGTTAGTCTTACCCCCTAGGTTGTCTTCCCTCTTGGTTTGTGTGCCTTGTTGGTTTTTTGTTTTGAGGCCTCTTGGCTGGTGGGCCTGCCAGCTGGTAGGCCTAGCCTGGCCTGCTGGTGTGGCCTGCTAGCATTCTAGCCTTTAGTTTGTTTGTGTGGTTTATTTTTGTCTTTCCCTTTTGTGCCCTCCCCCCTGTGGAAAATATAAAACAAAAAATTCCCCTCCTAGTGTCCTTTCCCATTGTCAATAAGATTAGTTTGGTGCTGTGCCAGATAGTTTGTTGTGTGTTCCGTGGTGCTGGTAGGCCCTGTTAGCTTAGTCTACCTGAGCCTGCCAGCTCCCTCGGTTGTCTTTCACTCCTTCCCTTTTTCCCAACACCCTCTCCCTCCCCCCGCCCCCCTTCCTTCCTTTCCCCTCCCCTTTTCCCCTTCCCCCCCCCCCCCCTTTTCACTGGTGTTGGGCTGTAAAGGGAGTGGGCCTCCATCATGTCAGCAGCACAGGTTGGCATGAGGAGGCACCATGCAGTGCGCCTCCTTTTAAAGGAGAAGGGAGGGAAAATAATGGAGTTATCCCGATTGGATTTCTCCAGAAAATTCCTCCAGAAAGAGCTCGGTTTCCACCCCGCGCAGGTAAACTGCATCTTAGCCCTTCCCTATGGGAAGGGCTTCGATGTCAGCTTTGCCAACGCCAGCTTCCTGCGGGAGTTCTGGGGGCAACTCCAGAACTCCCTGAACATCCAGGGGTCCCTCACAGCAATGTTTGAGGTGACCAAGCTGACGGATAATAGCATTAAAACCGTTATTATCCGTATGTATAACGAAACCGTACAGCCGGAGGACGTTGCAGTATGGCTGGGCAGGTACTGCAATGTGAAGGGGCCCTTGGTCCAGGTGAAGGATCCCGATGGGATCTGGACAGGGGCCTGGAGGGTTACTGTCCAGCAGAGGGAGGACCCCGGGGGCTATGGTGGGTTGAAAGCCATCCCATCCACCACAGTCCTCGGAGAGAATAGGGGCCATGTTCACTACCAGGACCAGCCTAAGCTGTGCCGTAAGTGTGGTGAACATGGCCATCTCGCAGAGGCCTGTAAAAAGGTCGTCTGCATGAAGTGCCGGGAGGTGGGCCACCGCTACGAGGAGTGCACGAACGGAAGGTCGTGCAACCTCTGTGGCGAGCGGTCCCACCTCATCCGCGGCTGCCCCTTCTCCTGGGCCAATAAGGTCAGGGCCGAGAGGAGGGAGACGGCGGCCGCGGACCGGGCTTCTGAGCGCCAAGGGGAGGGAACGGCAGTTGCCGAGGAGGTGGTGGTGGAGCCGGTGGTGGTTGAGGAGGTAGTGGTGGAGCCGGTGGTAGTGGAGGGCGCGGAAGGTGCAGTGGTGGAAAAAGTGGGAGGAGAGGACAAAACCCCCTCCCCCCCAATCCCCCTGCCCCAGATTAATGTGACCCCTGAAGGAGAAAGGGCCGAGAAAGACGGCCCCGGAGAGGTCTTGAGTGAGAACTCCCCAAGTGGGTCAGACAGTATGGAGACTGTGTCAGAGAAAGCTGTGGAGACAGCGTCAGGAGATACGGGAGAGGGAGTGGAGATTCTGGAAGAACACCTCCCCCCACGAAAAAGAAATGCTGAGGAGCTCTCCGACCCCGAACAAGGCGATGAAAAAAAGGGCAAATTGGAATGGGAGAGCTCCCAGGGGGAGGAAGAACCCAGAACCTTCCCTCCCAACTCCCCCAACACAATCTCCTTTTTAAGTCCTGTTTTAACCTCCTCTCCCTGCCATCCCCCGTTACCCCGGCGGGAGAGAGAGGAAGCACTAGACAAGTAACCCCCTTTTAACTGTTTAAATGCCTTTTCTTTTAAGCACTGTTTTTACTCACCCCTCTTATGGCTTTTAACATCACCACCATAAATGTGAGAAGCATAAAAACAGAAAGAAGAGCACAGTCGGTTTTATCCTTTTTAGAAAGGTTTAATTCAGATGTGTTTTTATTACAGGAGTGTGGTCTACCCTTTTTATCCTCTTATAGGAAATGGGAGGACAAGTGGCAGCATGGGCCCTCCATTTGGAGTGGCTCAAATTTTAATAAAAACGACGGTGTTGCCATTTTAATCAAGACCCCACAGGTGGTGGTGAGGGGGAGCACGGTGGTGGTAGGTGGGCGTGCTCTTTTAGCCAATTGTACTTTTATGGGGAGAGATTTTAACATGCTAAATGTGTATGGTTTTAATGACAAACATGACCGGTGCGCACTTTTAGAAGACTTGCAGTCCCACCTGCTAGGGAGGGATCCTCTAGTCGTGGGTGGGGATTTTAATTGTGTTTTAAGTAGAGCAGACAGGAGAGGGGCGGGAGAGGATTTTAAGGTAGATAGGTCAAGTGTTTTATTGCAAGGGCTGTGCAGGGATTTTAAACTGACCGACTGTTTTAAAACCCTGCATCCAAGAGAGGAGGGCTTCACCTGGACCAGTGGTGACGGCACCAGAGCCTCTCGCATTGACTATCTGTTTACCCGGGACTGCCCCCCAACTGATGCTAGAATAACCCCTGCCTTTTTCTCAGATCACGTAATGCTGACGTGCACCCTTTCACTAACTTCGGGTGTGACTGTGGGAAGAGGGCCCTGGAAATTGAACTGTTCCCTTTTAGAAGATGATAGAGTAGTTAGTCAGTACAGGGAGCAGTTCAGCCAGTGGCAGACGCTACAGGACTTCTTTGACACACGAGCACAATGGTGGGAAATGGTGAAGGGTAGGACGAGGACTTTCTTTAGAGAAATAGGAAAGAAGAAAAGTAAAGAAAAAGATAGATGCATGGTGGGACTGCAAAAGCGACTGGAAAGGTATTTTAATCTAGGCCAACAGGGCTTTGATTTTAACCACGAAATTAAACTAGTTAAAAAGGAAATGGCACTTTTAGCAGAACAAAAAAGCAAAGGGGTTATTTTAAGAAGCAAGGAAAGGGAACTAGAAGAGGGGGAGAAGTGCACAAGGTACTTTTTTAAGAAGATAGTTAGTAAGGGTAGGATAATGACAGGGTTAAAAGATAAAGATGGGGTTTTAAAAACAGACACAGAAGGAATGGAAAAAGTAGTCGAGGATTTTTATGGGGAACTGTTTGGGGTAAAAGATGTATGCGAGGAAACAATGGGGGACGTTTTAACATACATTGACAAGACCTTACCCAACACAGACGACCTGACAAAAGACTTGACGAGGACAGAAATTGACCAAGGACTGAAGCATTTTAAGAGGGGTAAGTCACCGGGGGAGGATGGCCTCCCCTTGGAGTTTTATCTGACCTTTTGGGATGTTTTAGCCGACGAACTTTTGACTGTTTTTACTGACTTTGAATACCTTGACAGACTACCTGACAGTTTTAGAGTGGGGATCGTGACTCTTTTATATAAGAAAAACGACAGGACAGACCTAAAGAACTGGAGACCGATAACCCTTTTAAATTTTGATTGTAAACTTTTTACCAAGGTTTTAACACTCAGAATGTCTTCTGTTTTAGGGGAGGTGATCCACCCGGATCAAACCTGTGCCATTCCCGGAAGGAAGATCACGGACAGCCTGATACTGATCCGAGATGCCATCTGTTATGCGAGAGACAGAAATATGCGGCTTGTAGTCCTAAATTTAGATTTTGAAAAAGCCTTTGATCGGGTCTCGCACCAGTACCTCTTTAAGGTACTGCAAAAAATGGGTTTCCCGGACAGGTTTTTAGCTTGGGTGGGACTGCTGTACGGCGACATCACCAGCAAAATCCTTGTAAATGGGCATCTGTCAAAGGCAGTGGGAGTACACTGCGGCGTCCGTCAGGGCTGTCCGTTATCTCCTCTTCTGTTTGTGGCCTGTATTGAACCACTGGCACAGGTCTTGAGAAGGGACCAACGGATCAGTGGGGTGGGGATCCCGGGGAGTGGGGGGATGACCGCCAAGTGCGTATTTTACATGGACGACGTCAACATTTTATGCACCGACCTTTTATCCGTCGACAGGACCCTGGACAGGACTGACTGGTACGGACGAGCCTCTGGGGCGAGACTGAACAGAGACAAGACAGAGGCCCAATTTTTCGGACCGTGGGCAGACCCAGACTTGACCAGACTACCACTGACGGTTAAAACGACGGACATAAGGGTACTGGGGGTAAAGTTTGACCAGGAGGGAGGAGGGAGCGGAAATTGGAGTGGGACCCTGGGGACAGTAAGACAGAGACTGGGTTTTTGGGGACTACGACAGCTGACTTTTGAGGGCAAGGTTTTAATCATTAAAGCAGTGATTTTACCTGTGCTTTTATTAATCAGTTCTGTTTTTATCCCCCCTAGGAGAACTCTTTTAGCCCTGGAGCGGATGCTGTTTTACTTCTTGTGGGGGAGCAAGTGGGAGAGGCTGAGGAGGGAGGTGGTCAAGAGGCCCAGGTCCAAGGGGGGGAAAGGCTTGCCTGACCTCTACTTGTTCCTGGGCAGCCGCTACACAGCGTTACACCTCACTCTTGCCACCTCCCTGGCCATCAATAAGACTCAGGCCCTCGCACGGTTCTGGCTGGGATCTTACCTCAGGACTCTGAGGCTGATCCCAGTCGACCTGCGAGCCCCAGTCTCTTTCCTGCTTCCCACACACTACGCCCAGCTCCAGAAGTTTTTAAGACATTTTAAATTGGAAAAAGAAGCAGTCACAGTTTTAACTAAACATCGCTCTCTTCTCTCTCTTGTGCAGGACCGGGAACCAGTGTGTCCAGTGCGCGGGCTTGCTATAGGCGAGCCCACAACGGTTTGGCGTAATGTGGCCCATCCTGCTCTCCTGAATCAGCACCGGGACCTGTCCTGGATGGTCGCCCACGAGATCCTCCCGGTCAGGGCCGTTATGCACTCCCGGGGCATGGCGAGGACATCCGCGTGCCCCCGACCAGGCTGTGGCCAAGAAGAGTCGGTGAGGCACTTGCTCTGGGAGTGCAGAGCCGCTAGGGACCTGTGGAAGGAAGTAGGCCCCCTGATCTCCTCGTGTCTGCCAGCAGGGGAGGACCTAACGCCCCAGCTCGTGCTGTATGGGGTGGGCCGAAGGCCCATTCCATCAAAGGCCTTCACCAAGCTCTGGCCCACCCTCACGTGTCTGAAGGCAGCACTGTGGTCCTCCCGCAACCTGCTGGTAGCGAAACAGGTCGACACCACCCCCCAGGCAGTGGCCATGGTAGCCACAGAGGCCCTGGGGTGGTACAGAAGGAAGGGGGCCTCGACCCCAGGCGAAGGGTCCCCCACAACACCCAAGGTCCCTGCGGCCACGGCCTGACAGCGCTGCGGCGCCTAGGGCGATGCACCTAGGGGAGGCATCTCCTCTGGGCCCCTAAGGACGGGACGATGATTGATTCGGGAGAGCAGGAGGAGGCAAGTTTGATAAGGACTCACCCCGCTCCTGTACAAAGGACCGAAGACAGCCTCTTAGCAAGTGACTTTTTAACATGTTTTTCATGTCTTAAAAATGTTTTACCTTGTTAAATCATTTGTACACATTTTAAATGGCTTTTACAGATTTGATGTTTTCCACAATGAAAAGTACTTTTAATCATGGTTGTTTTTATTGGTTTTAACAACATGTACTTTTTTACAAATTTAAATGAAATCTTCAAATGCTGTGTTTTATGCGTTCATGCCGTTTTTATGTGTATATAATGATGTACAAACATATGTGAGCTGTCCTTAAAGGAATTGTGATAATAAAAACTTTTCCAAAAAAAAAAAAAAAATCTGTTCTTATCAGTTTAATATCTGATACGTCCCCCATCGGGGGACTACATATTAAATGGATTTTTCGAACAGGGAGTCGGAAATGGGGCTTGCTCCGTCCGCTCCACGCATCGACCCGGTATTGCAGTACCTCCGGGAACGGTGCAACACTTTTCTCTCATTGTCAAGGAAAAAGAAATACGCAAAGCTATGTAAAACAGCTAGCAGAAGAAGAGAAGGAATGAAAAAAGAAGAATCATCCAAACTGAAACAAGGGCGAAGCCCCCTTCATGGGGTCCCCCGTTTTCCCGCCATTTTACTTAAAAAAAAAAAAAAAAAAAAAAAAAAAAAAAAAACATTGGCCAGGATTGTGTGTGTGTGTGTGTGTGTGTGTGTCTCTGTGTGTGTGTGTGTGTGTGTGTGTGTGTCTCTGTGTGTGTGTGTGTGTGTGTGTGTGTCTCTGTGTGTGTGTCTCTGTGTGTGTGTGTGTGTCTGTCTGTTTTTGACCCCCCCCAAAAAATTACAATCACTTCACCAGGATTGTCTGTCTGTCTGTCTGTCTGTCTGTCTGTCTGTCTGTCTGTCTGTCTGTCTCTGTTTTTGACCCCCCCAAAAAATACAATCACTTCACCAGGATTGTCTGTCTGTCTGTCTGTCTGTCTGTCTGTCTGTCTGTCTGTCTGTCTGTCTCTGTTTTTGACCCCCCCAAAAAATACAATCACTTCACCAGGATTGTCTGTCTGTCTGTCTGTCTGTCTGTCTGTCTGTCTGTCTGTCTGTCTGTCTCTGTTTTTGACCCCCCCCCAAAAAATACAATCACTTCACCAGGATTGTCTGTCTGTCTGTCTGTCTGTCTGTCTGTCTGTCTGTCTGTCTGTCTTTGAATTTTTACCCACAGCCCTCAAACTTGGAAGAGTGGGTTCGGGAACCACCCGCGGGCACCCGGCCTAGAGTGCACAGTGTGTGTCTCGGGCCCCGACCTCTGACTTCCATACGACTCTGGTTTCTCTTCATTACGCACAAGCCTTTCGCCTTTTACTAAAGACTTCCGTGGAGAGGAACACTTACGAGTTCAACATATTTTTGGAAGGGCTTTGCTTCTGGCAGAGCCCGGTATCTTGTTTCAAGAGAAATTGACAGAGATGACGCCGAGACTTTTTGCTCAGGCGTTTGACTTGAAGCCGGCTGACCGACCGACCGACCGACCGACCGACCGACCGGCGTATTTTTCCACTCAAAGTAGTCGCTCGGGCAATTGAGTTCAAGCCCGACGACGACTGACGTGTTTTCCGGGCTTTGAACAAATAGTCGCACTAGGCTTAAAGAGCTAGTGACTTAAAGACGCATTAGCGACTTGTTAAAAAAAACACCCGCCTGTCACCAGGGAAACGTCGGGTGGGGAGGAGACAACTTTTGCCAAACCGCTGAGGTCTGCCGAGACCCCCGGGGGCCCGGCGGGTGCAGGGGTCAATTTGTGGGTTATCGCTTCTCGGCCTTTTGGCTCAGATCAAGTGTAGTTACCTTGCCAGTGCTGCACTTGATCAGAGAAGCGATCACAGGCCGGAGGGCGCCCGGGAAAATTGTGCTATTTATTTTTGTTAAAATCATCATTTATTGTCATTATTGTTGTTTTTTGTCTCACCTTTGTTTATTCTTTGTCCTGGGTTAGGTGGTGGTCTTGGTGGTGGACTACAGGTGCACCAGCACCTGTAGGGTGAGTTTAAAGGCCCTCTGGTCCTTTTTCTTTAGTTATTACATTTATTTTGTGTTTTCCCCTGCTTGTCCTGTTTTGCATCTCTCCTCCCCCGTGTATCCTATAGTCCCCTCCTTAGCTCCTCCCATTGTCTTCAGTTGTGTGTTGTCTGCTAGCTGGGGTGGCTTTCTGGCTTGTCGGCCTGCTAGCTTTAGCTTAGCCTGGTCTGCAAGCCTCCTGGCCCCTTAGGCGTGGCAGGCATTGTTTGACTGTTTATTCTTTGTTCCCATCCACCTTGTACCCTTAGTTTATCCCCCAAATTTCCTTTTGTTCAGTTTCTTGTTGTTTGTGTTGCCAACTGGGGGACATTTTGCTAGCTAGCCTGCTGCCTGGTTAGCCTAGCCTGGCCGGCTGGTGAGGCCTGCTAGCCTTCTTGTCCCTCATGTTTGGTAGGTGTTGTTTAGTCAGTTTGTCCTTTTGTTGTTTTCATCCCTTCACTTCCCTTTTACTTTATTTAATTTGTTTTGTTAGTCTTACCCCCTAGGTTGTCTTCCCTCTTGGTTTGTGTGCCTTGTTGGTTTTTTGTTTTGAGGCCTCTTGGCTGGTGGGCCTGCCAGCTGGTAGGCCTAGCCTGGCCTGCTGGTGTGGCCTGCTAGCATTCTAGCCTTTAGTTTGTTTGTGTGGTTTATTTTTGTCTTTCCCTTTTGTGCCCTCCCCCCTGTGGAAAATATAAAACAAAAAATTCCCCTCCTAGTGTCCTTTCCCATTGTCAATAAGATTAGTTTGGTGCTGTGCCAGATAGTTTGTTGTGTGTTCCGTGGTGCTGGTAGGCCCTGTTAGCTTAGTCTACCTGAGCCTGCCAGCTCCCTCGGTTGTCTTTCACTCCTTCCCTTTTTCCCAACACCCTCTCCCTCCCCCCGCCCCCCTTCCTTCCTTTCCCCTCCCCTTTTCCCCTTCCCCTCCCCCCCCCTTTTCACTGGTGTTGGGCTGTAAAGGGAGTGGGCCTCCATCATGTCAGCAGCACAGGTTGGCATGAGGAGGCACCATGCAGTGCGCCTCCTTTTAAAGGAGAAGGGAGGGAAAATAATGGAGTTATCCCGATTGGATTTCTCCAGAAAATTCCTCCAGAAAGAGCTCGGTTTCCACCCCGCGCAGGTAAACTGCATCTTAGCCCTTCCCTATGGGAAGGGCTTCGATGTCAGCTTTGCCAACGCCAGCTTCCTGCGGGAGTTCTGGGGGCAACTCCAGAACTCCCTGAACATCCAGGGGTCCCTCACAGCAATGTTTGAGGTGACCAAGCTGACGGATAATAGCATTAAAACCGTTATTATCCGTATGTATAACGAAACCGTACAGCCGGAGGACGTTGCAGTATGGCTGGGCAGGTACTGCAATGTGAAGGGGCCCTTGGTCCAGGTGAAGGATCCCGATGGGATCTGGACAGGGGCCTGGAGGGTTACTGTCCAGCAGAGGGAGGACCCCGGGGGCTATGGTGGGTTGAAAGCCATCCCATCCACCACAGTCCTCGGAGAGAATAGGGGCCATGTTCACTACCAGGACCAGCCTAAGCTGTGCCGTAAGTGTGGTGAACATGGCCATCTCGCAGAGGCCTGTAAAAAGGTCGTCTGCATGAAGTGCCGGGAGGTGGGCCACCGCTACGAGGAGTGCACGAACGGAAGGTCGTGCAACCTCTGTGGCGAGCGGTCCCACCTCATCCGCGGCTGCCCCTTCTCCTGGGCCAATAAGGTCAGGGCCGAGAGGAGGGAGACGGCGGCCGCGGACCGGGCTTCTGAGCGCCAAGGGGAGGGAACGGCAGTTGCCGAGGAGGTGGTGGTGGAGCCGGTGGTGGTTGAGGAGGTAGTGGTGGAGCCGGTGGTAGTGGAGGGCGCGGAAGGTGCAGTGGTGGAAAAAGTGGGAGGAGAGGACAAAACCCCCTCCCCCCCAATCCCCCTGCCCCAGATTAATGTGACCCCTGAAGGAGAAAGGGCCGAGAAAGACGGCCCCGGAGAGGTCTTGAGTGAGAACTCCCCAAGTGGGTCAGACAGTATGGAGACTGTGTCAGAGAAAGCTGTGGAGACAGCGTCAGGAGATACGGGAGAGGGAGTGGAGATTCTGGAAGAACACCTCCCCCCACGAAAAAGAAATGCTGAGGAGCTCTCCGACCCCGAACAAGGCGATGAAAAAAAGGGCAAATTGGAATGGGAGAGCTCCCAGGGGGAGGAAGAACCCAGAACCTTCCCTCCCAACTCCCCCAACACAATCTCCTTTTTAAGTCCTGTTTTAACCTCCTCTCCCTGCCATCCCCCGTTACCCCGGCGGGAGAGAGAGGAAGCACTAGACAAGTAACCCCCTTTTAACTGTTTAAATGCCTTTTCTTTTAAGCACTGTTTTTACTCACCCCTCTTATGGCTTTTAACATCACCACCATAAATGTGAGAAGCATAAAAACAGAAAGAAGAGCACAGTCGGTTTTATCCTTTTTAGAAAGGTTTAATTCAGATGTGTTTTTATTACAGGAGTGTGGTCTACCCTTTTTATCCTCTTATAGGAAATGGGAGGACAAGTGGCAGCATGGGCCCTCCATTTGGAGTGGCTCAAATTTTAATAAAAACGACGGTGTTGCCATTTTAATCAAGACCCCACAGGTGGTGGTGAGGGGGAGCACGGTGGTGGTAGGTGGGCGTGCTCTTTTAGCCAATTGTACTTTTATGGGGAGAGATTTTAACATGCTAAATGTGTATGGTTTTAATGACAAACATGACCGGTGCGCACTTTTAGAAGACTTGCAGTCCCACCTGCTAGGGAGGGATCCTCTAGTCGTGGGTGGGGATTTTAATTGTGTTTTAAGTAGAGCAGACAGGAGAGGGGCGGGAGAGGATTTTAAGGTAGATAGGTCAAGTGTTTTATTGCAAGGGCTGTGCAGGGATTTTAAACTGACCGACTGTTTTAAAACCCTGCATCCAAGAGAGGAGGGCTTCACCTGGACCAGTGGTGACGGCACCAGAGCCTCTCGCATTGACTATCTGTTTACCCGGGACTGCCCCCCAACTGATGCTAGAATAACCCCTGCCTTTTTCTCAGATCACGTAATGCTGACGTGCACCCTTTCACTAACTTCGGGTGTGACTGTGGGAAGAGGGCCCTGGAAATTGAACTGTTCCCTTTTAGAAGATGATAGAGTAGTTAGTCAGTACAGGGAGCAGTTCAGCCAGTGGCAGACGCTACAGGACTTCTTTGACACACGAGCACAATGGTGGGAAATGGTGAAGGGTAGGACGAGGACTTTCTTTAGAGAAATAGGAAAGAAGAAAAGTAAAGAAAAAGATAGATGCATGGTGGGACTGCAAAAGCGACTGGAAAGGTATTTTAATCTAGGCCAACAGGGCTTTGATTTTAACCACGAAATTAAACTAGTTAAAAAGGAAATGGCACTTTTAGCAGAACAAAAAAGCAAAGGGGTTATTTTAAGAAGCAAGGAAAGGGAACTAGAAGAGGGGGAGAAGTGCACAAGGTACTTTTTTAAGAAGATAGTTAGTAAGGGTAGGATAATGACAGGGTTAAAAGATAAAGATGGGGTTTTAAAAACAGACACAGAAGGAATGGAAAAAGTAGTCGAGGATTTTTATGGGGAACTGTTTGGGGTAAAAGATGTATGCGAGGAAACAATGGGGGACGTTTTAACATACATTGACAAGACCTTACCCAACACAGACGACCTGACAAAAGACTTGACGAGGACAGAAATTGACCAAGGACTGAAGCATTTTAAGAGGGGTAAGTCACCGGGGGAGGATGGCCTCCCCTTGGAGTTTTATCTGACCTTTTGGGATGTTTTAGCCGACGAACTTTTGACTGTTTTTACTGACTTTGAATACCTTGACAGACTACCTGACAGTTTTAGAGTGGGGATCGTGACTCTTTTATATAAGAAAAACGACAGGACAGACCTAAAGAACTGGAGACCGATAACCCTTTTAAATTTTGATTGTAAACTTTTTACCAAGGTTTTAACACTCAGAATGTCTTCTGTTTTAGGGGAGGTGATCCACCCGGATCAAACCTGTGCCATTCCCGGAAGGAAGATCACGGACAGCCTGATACTGATCCGAGATGCCATCTGTTATGCGAGAGACAGAAATATGCGGCTTGTAGTCCTAAATTTAGATTTTGAAAAAGCCTTTGATCGGGTCTCGCACCAGTACCTCTTTAAGGTACTGCAAAAAATGGGTTTCCCGGACAGGTTTTTAGCTTGGGTGGGACTGCTGTACGGCGACATCACCAGCAAAATCCTTGTAAATGGGCATCTGTCAAAGGCAGTGGGAGTACACTGCGGCGTCCGTCAGGGCTGTCCGTTATCTCCTCTTCTGTTTGTGGCCTGTATTGAACCACTGGCACAGGTCTTGAGAAGGGACCAACGGATCAGTGGGGTGGGGATCCCGGGGAGTGGGGGGATGACCGCCAAGTGCGTATTTTACATGGACGACGTCAACATTTTATGCACCGACCTTTTATCCGTCGACAGGACCCTGGACAGGACTGACTGGTACGGACGAGCCTCTGGGGCGAGACTGAACAGAGACAAGACAGAGGCCCAATTTTTCGGACCGTGGGCAGACCCAGACTTGACCAGACTACCACTGACGGTTAAAACGACGGACATAAGGGTACTGGGGGTAAAGTTTGACCAGGAGGGAGGAGGGAGCGGAAATTGGAGTGGGACCCTGGGGACAGTAAGACAGAGACTGGGTTTTTGGGGACTACGACAGCTGACTTTTGAGGGCAAGGTTTTAATCATTAAAGCAGTGATTTTACCTGTGCTTTTATTAATCAGTTCTGTTTTTATCCCCCCTAGGAGAACTCTTTTAGCCCTGGAGCGGATGCTGTTTTACTTCTTGTGGGGGAGCAAGTGGGAGAGGCTGAGGAGGGAGGTGGTCAAGAGGCCCAGGTCCAAGGGGGGGAAAGGCTTGCCTGACCTCTACTTGTTCCTGGGCAGCCGCTACACAGCGTTACACCTCACTCTTGCCACCTCCCTGGCCATCAATAAGACTCAGGCCCTCGCACGGTTCTGGCTGGGATCTTACCTCAGGACTCTGAGGCTGATCCCAGTCGACCTGCGAGCCCCAGTCTCTTTCCTGCTTCCCACACACTACGCCCAGCTCCAGAAGTTTTTAAGACATTTTAAATTGGAAAAAGAAGCAGTCACAGTTTTAACTAAACATCGCTCTCTTCTCTCTCTTGTGCAGGACCGGGAACCAGTGTGTCCAGTGCGCGGGCTTGCTATAGGCGAGCCCACAACGGTTTGGCGTAATGTGGCCCATCCTGCTCTCCTGAATCAGCACCGGGACCTGTCCTGGATGGTCGCCCACGAGATCCTCCCGGTCAGGGCCGTTATGCACTCCCGGGGCATGGCGAGGACATCCGCGTGCCCCCGACCAGGCTGTGGCCAAGAAGAGTCGGTGAGGCACTTGCTCTGGGAGTGCAGAGCCGCTAGGGACCTGTGGAAGGAAGTAGGCCCCCTGATCTCCTCGTGTCTGCCAGCAGGGGAGGACCTAACGCCCCAGCTCGTGCTGTATGGGGTGGGCCGAAGGCCCATTCCATCAAAGGCCTTCACCAAGCTCTGGCCCACCCTCACGTGTCTGAAGGCAGCACTGTGGTCCTCCCGCAACCTGCTGGTAGCGAAACAGGTCGACACCACCCCCCAGGCAGTGGCCATGGTAGCCACAGAGGCCCTGGGGTGGTACAGAAGGAAGGGGGCCTCGACCCCAGGCGAAGGGTCCCCCACAACACCCAAGGTCCCTGCGGCCACGGCCTGACAGCGCTGCGGCGCCTAGGGCGATGCACCTAGGGGAGGCATCTCCTCTGGGCCCCTAAGGACGGGACGATGATTGATTCGGGAGAGCAGGAGGAGGCAAGTTTGATAAGGACTCACCCCGCTCCTGTACAAAGGACCGAAGACAGCCTCTTAGCAAGTGACTTTTTAACATGTTTTTCATGTCTTAAAAATGTTTTACCTTGTTAAATCATTTGTACACATTTTAAATGGCTTTTACAGATTTGATGTTTTCCACAATGAAAAGTACTTTTAATCATGGTTGTTTTTATTGGTTTTAACAACATGTACTTTTTTACAAATTTAAATGAAATCTTCAAATGCTGTGTTTTATGCGTTCATGCCGTTTTTATGTGTATATAATGATGTACAAACATATGTGAGCTGTCCTTAAAGGAATTGTGATAATAAAAACTTTTCCAAAAAAAAAAAAAAAAATCTGTTCTTATCAGTTTAATATCTGATACGTCCCCCATCGGGGGACTACATATTAAATGGATTTTTCGAACAGGGAGTCGGAAATGGGGCTTGCTCCGTCCGCTCCACGCATCGACCCGGTATTGCAGTACCTCCGGGAACGGTGCAACACTTTCTCTCATTGTCAAGGAAAAAGAAATACGCAAAGCTATGTAAAACAGCTAGCAGAAGAAGAGAAGGAATGAAAAAAGAAGAATCATCCAAACTGAAACAAGGGCGAAGCCCCCTTCATGGGGTCCCCCAGTTTTCCCGCCATTTTACTTAAAAAAAAAAAAAAAAAAAAAAAAAAAAAAAAAACATTGGCCAGGATTGTGTGTGTGTGTGTGTGTGTGTGTGTCTCTGTGTGTGTGTGTGTGTGTGTGTGTGTGTCTCTGTGTGTGTGTGTGTGTGTGTGTGTGTCTCTGTGTGTGTGTCTCTGTGTGTGTGTGTGTGTCTGTCTGTTTTTGACCCCCCCCAAAAAATTACAATCACTTCACCAGGATTGTCTGTCTGTCTGTCTGTCTGTCTGTCTGTCTGTCTGTCTGTCTGTCTGTCTCTGTTTTTGACCCCCCCAAAAAATACAATCACTTCACCAGGATTGTCTGTCTGTCTGTCTGTCTGTCTGTCTGTCTGTCTGTCTGTCTGTCTGTCTCTGTTTTTGACCCCCCCAAAAAATACAATCACTTCACCAGGATTGTCTGTCTGTCTGTCTGTCTGTCTGTCTGTCTGTCTGTCTGTCTGTCTGTCTCTGTTTTTGACCCCCCCCCAAAAAATACAATCACTTCACCAGGATTGTCTGTCTGTCTGTCTGTCTGTCTGTCTGTCTGTCTGTCTGTCTGTCTTTGAATTTTACCCACAGCCCTCAAACTTGGAAGAGTGGGTTCGGGAACCACCCGCGGGCACCCGGCCTAGAGTGCACAGTGTGTGTCTCGGGCCCCGACCTCTGACTTCCATACGACTCTGGTTTCTCTTCATTACGCACAAGCCTTTCGCCTTTTACTAAAGACTTCCGTGGAGAGGAACACTTACGAGTTCAACATATTTTTGGAAGGGCTTTGCTTCTGGCAGAGCCCGGTATCTTGTTTCAAGAGAAATTGACAGAGATGACGCCGAGACTTTTTGCTCAGGCGTTTGACTTGAAGCCGGCTGACCGACCGACCGACCGACCGACCGACCGACCGGCGTATTTTTCCACTCAAAGTAGTCGCTCGGGCAATTGAGTTCAAGCCCGACGACGACTGACGTGTTTTCCGGGCTTTGAACAAATAGTCGCACTAGGCTTAAAGAGCTAGTGACTTAAAGACGCATTAGCGACTTGTTAAAAAAAACACCCGCCTGTCACCAGGGAAACGTCGGGTGGGGAGGAGACAACTTTTGCCAAACCGCTGAGGTCTGCCGAGACCCCCGGGGGCCCGGCGGGTGCAGGGGTCAATTTGTGGGTTATCGCTTCTCGGCCTTTTGGCTCAGATCAAGCTTGGTACCGAGGTGCCCCAGAGCCCGCTGAGCCAAAAGGTCGAAGGAAGGCAGGAGGGAGGAAAAGGTTGGAGTGTGGGAAACGGGGTTTTCCCTTTTTTTCCGGTATAAAAGAATTTTTTTTCTAGAGGCTTCTTTTCAAGAGAGCTTTTTTCGAGGAGGTGGAAACCTTTTTTCTTGGTTTAAAAATGGCTCGACATGCTCCCAACAAGACGCCTGGAATCGGGATAGCGAACACAGTGAGGTTCGCCTGGAGGAACAAGGAGATGGAACCGTTTGGGAGGGAGACCTTTGGGAGAACAATATTGATCGGGATCCTAAAGTTGCAGGTGGGGGAAGTGTTGTGCCTCCAGGCGAACCCACTGGAGGTGGCTTTTGACGTGACCCTCCACAAAGAAGACAAGTACGAGGAGGTAATGAGGAGGGCGAGAGAAGTGGGAAAGGATGGACCGATGCGCTATTACGAGGTGACCAGCCTGGGAAAAACCAATTTCCGGGTGGTCACGGTTAATATGTATAACCCTCATGTGAAGGACGATGAGGTGAGGACTTTCCTTGGGCGTTACATGGACAATGTCTCAACGGCGAGGCTCCTCAGGGACTCCCTGGGCTTCTGGGATGGGAAGAGAGGATTCCAGGCGTTGCTCAGGGAGGACCCTGGGGGGTTGGGAGGCTACCTCCATCCGCCGGCGATGTTCTCCCTGGGGGCTGACAGGGGGACGTTGTATTATGCACGTCAGCCCCCGTTCTGCAGGCGTTGTATGGCCTATGGTCATATCCTCGCCTCGTGTAGCACAAAGAAGTGTAGGTATTGTGGATCTACGGAGCACGAGGCGAGGGACTGTGATGCGCCGAAGGCATGTCACGGGTGTGGCATGCTGACGCACCTGTGGCGTGAATGCCCGGCGCGTCAGAGGTCATACGCGTCTGCAGCTGGGGGGGGGAGCGAGAGCCGGGGATGGGGGAAGAAGAGGAGGGGACAAAGAAGCAAGAACAGGCACAGAGGAAAGGGACACACGGCGGGAGAAGGAGGAAAGAGAGATAGCAGGAGCAGAAGAGGAAAAGGAAGAAATTGACATAGTGGAACCGGAAGGGAAGGAGGCTGAAAGAGAGGAGGAGCAGGAGGCTGAAGGAGAGAAGGAGCAGGAGGAGGAAGGAGATAAGAGAGTGGAGGGGTCGGAGAAGAAGGTGGTGGAGAAGGAGACGGAGAAGGAAACAGAGAGGGAGGAGATAGAGAAGATGGCGGTGGAGAAGGAGACGGAGAAGGAAACAGAGAGGGAGGAGATAGAGAAGACGGTGGTGGAGAAGAAAGAGACAGAAAGGAAGGAGACAGGGAAGAAGGTGGTAGAGACAGAAAGGAAGGAGACAGGGAAGAAGGGGGTGGAGAAGAAAGAGACAGAAAGGAAGGAGACAGGGAAGAAGGTGGTGGAGAAGAAAGCGACAGAAAGGGAGGAGACAGAGAAGGCAGAGGTGGCGGGACCAGTAGGAGAAGGAGTGAAGGAGTGGGGGGATAGTAAAGAGGTGAGATCACGGGTGGAGGAACTTAGGAAGATGGTGGGGGGGCTGACGGACACTGTGAAGGAAGCGAGGGGTGGGCTGGCGGATAATATGACCGAAGCGAGGGGGGGGCTGTCGGACGCGGATAGGGATGTTCCCTGGCTGCGCCCTCCACCGATAAAGAGACCTAAGAAGTGGGAGCGTAAGGACAGCAGGAGGAGGAAGGATGGTAGGGGGGGGGCAGGGCAGGGGGGAGAGGAAGCGGGGCCCTCGTGGGCTCCCTCTCCTTCGTGCTCTTTTACACCCCTGGCTGAGCTGGACCTTCCAGGCATTGCCCAGAGCTGGGGGATGGAGGAAGGGGTTAACTTTTTGTTTGAGGGCATGGGGTGCTCGGGCCAGAGTCAGAAGGAGGGTGGAGTGGTGGACTTGAGTGGGGTGCACAAGGCACAGAGTGTGGGTGTGCAGGGAATTGGTGTTGTTTCTAGGGGAGAAGGGATGGTGGCCGACGGAGGAGCGTCAGGAGTGGAGGAGGCGTCCCCGTCGGTCGGGAGTATAGGGTAAGTTTTGTTGGGTATTTAATGTGGGTATGTGTTTTGGTTTGTAAGTGGGAAGGGGAGGGAAGACGAGTCTTTGTATTGGGGTTTAATGTTTGTGTTGAAGTTAAAAAATGCCTAGTTATGATTTTGGATTGATATATGGTTTTGTAATGAAAGGCATGGAACGTAATAAATATATTTTGTAAAAAAAAAAATCTGTTCTTATCAGTTTAATATCTGATACGTCCCCCATCGGGGGACTACATATTAAATGGATTTTTCGAACAGGGAGTCGGAAATGGGGCTTGCTCCGTCCGCTCCACGCATCGACCCGGTATTGCAGTACCTCCGGGAACGGTGCAACACTTTTCTCTCATTGTCAAGGAAAAAGAAATACGCAAAGCTATGTAAAACAGCTAGCAGAAGAAGAGAAGGAATGAAAAAAGAAGAATCATCCAAACTGAAACAAGGGCGAAGCCCCCTTCATGGGGTCCCCCGTTTTCCCGCCATTTTACTTAAAAAAAAAAAAAAAAAAAAAAAAAAAAAAAAAACATTGGCCAGGATTGTGTGTGTGTGTGTGTGTGTGTGTGTCTCTGTGTGTGTGTGTGTGTGTGTGTGTGTGTCTCTGTGTGTGTGTGTGTGTGTGTGTGTGTCTCTGTGTGTGTGTCTCTGTGTGTGTGTGTGTGTCTGTCTGTTTTTGACCCCCCCCAAAAAATTACAATCACTTCACCAGGATTGTCTGTCTGTCTGTCTGTCTGTCTGTCTGTCTGTCTGTCTGTCTGTCTGTCTCTGTTTTTGACCCCCCCAAAAAATACAATCACTTCACCAGGATTGTCTGTCTGTCTGTCTGTCTGTCTGTCTGTCTGTCTGTCTGTCTGTCTGTCTCTGTTTTTGACCCCCCCAAAAAATACAATCACTTCACCAGGATTGTCTGTCTGTCTGTCTGTCTGTCTGTCTGTCTGTCTGTCTGTCTGTCTGTCTCTGTTTTTGACCCCCCCCCAAAAAATACAATCACTTCACCAGGATTGTCTGTCTGTCTGTCTGTCTGTCTGTCTGTCTGTCTGTCTGTCTGTCTTTGAATTTTTACCCACAGCCCTCAAACTTGGAAGAGTGGGTTCGGGAACCACCCGCGGGCACCCGGCCTAGAGTGCACAGTGTGTGTCTCGGGCCCCGACCTCTGACTTCCATACGACTCTGGTTTCTCTTCATTACGCACAAGCCTTTCGCCTTTTACTAAAGACTTCCGTGGAGAGGAACACTTACGAGTTCAACATATTTTTGGAAGGGCTTTGCTTCTGGCAGAGCCCGGTATCTTGTTTCAAGAGAAATTGACAGAGATGACGCCGAGACTTTTTGCTCAGGCGTTTGACTTGAAGCCGGCTGACCGACCGACCGACCGACCGACCGACCGACCGACCGGCGTATTTTTCCACTCAAAGTAGTCGCTCGGGCAATTGAGTTCAAGCCCGACGACGACTGACGTGTTTTCCGGGCTTTGAACAAATAGTCGCACTAGGCTTAAAGAGCTAGTGACTTAAAGACGCATTAGCGACTTGTTAAAAAAAACACCCGCCTGTCACCAGGGAAACGTCGGGTGGGGAGGAGACAACTTTTGCCAAACCGCTGAGGTCTGCCGAGACCCCCGGGGGCCCGGCGGGTGCAGGGGTCAATTTGTGGGTTATCGCTTCTCGGCCTTCTGGCTAAGATCAAGCTCGGTACTGCGGTGCCTCAGAGCTCGCTTAGCTGGAAGCCGAAGGTCGGAGAGCGGTAAAAGTTTTGGTAAGTAAAAACATTTTTTTTTCCTTTACAATAATACTTTTTTGACTTTGGATTTGTTGAGGAGAAGCCTTTTGTGTTCGAGGGAGCGTGCCATTTTCCAGGTGGAAATGCCACCGATTTCAAACACAAAGATGCCTGGGATTGGATTGGCAAACACGGTACGTTTTGCCTGGAGGAATAAGGAGTTGGAGCCGTTCGGGAGGGAAACCTTCGGCAGAACCATTTTAATCGGGATCCTGAAAATGGAGGTCAAGGATGTTTTGTGCCTCCAGGGGAATCCGATGGAGGTGGCTTTTGACGTGACTTTTCACAAAGAAGAGAAGCATGATGAGGTGATGAAGAGGACGAGAGAGATGGGGAAAGATAGGCCTATGTGCCATTATGAAGTGACCAGCCTGGGGAAAAATAGCTTCAGGCTGGTCACAGTAAATATGTACAATCCTCATGTAAAGGATGAAGATGTAAGAGCCTTTTTGGGGAGGTACATGAACAATGTCTCCTCGGCAAGGCTCATCAGGGACTCCCTGGGCTTCTGGAACGGGAGGAGAGGGTTCCAGGCTTTGCTCAGGGAGGACCCAAAGGGTTTGGACGGCTACCTCCATCCTCCGGCAATGTTCTCCCTGGGGGCTGACAGGGGGACGTTATACTATGCCCGTCAGCCTCCATTCTGCAGGCGCTGTATGACCTATGGTCATATCTTGGCCTCGTGTAGCACAAAGAAGTGCAGATTCTGTGGATCGGGTGGGCACGAGGCCAAGGACTGTGACGAGCCGAAGGCTTGCCACGGGTGTGGATCATCAGCGCACCTGTGGCGTGATTGCCCGGCTCGTCGGCGGTCATACGCGTCTGCGGCAGGAGGGGGAGCAGGAGCGGGGGATGGGGGAAGAAGAGGAGGGGAAGAAGAACAAGGGAAGGACGGGAACAAAGGCCCAGATGAGACGGCCAAACAGAAGGAGGAGAAGAAAGAGGTGCCAGCAGGAGACATGGGGGACAAAGAAGGGAAGGAAGTAGAAGGACCGGAAGGAGAAGAAGGAAAAAAGGTGGAAGAAAGAAAAGAAGTGGAGGAGCAAGAGAGTGCAACAGTGGAGGGGGGGGTGCCAGGGGCAGGGACTGTGGACGGGGAGGAGGGGGGAGAGGGGGTTGGGGAGTGGGGGGACAGCGTGTCGAGTGCCCTCGTTGAGGAGATGCGGGGAATGGTGGAGGAGATAGCGGGGAGGGGGGGTGATGTCTCCCCGCTACCTCTAACACCGAAGAAAAAAGGGAAGAAGAGGGTGTCCTTGACAGGGGGGGAGAGGGAGGAGGTGGCCAAGCGTGGGATGGGGGAGGGAAGGACGCCTTTGTCCTCACTGGCATCCTCAGTCCCTCAACATTTGGTGGAGGGTGACTCCCAGGACGTGGCTCAGAGCTGGCTGTCTGGGGGGGGAACTCAACTCCTGTTTGGGGAGATTGGGTCCCCTACTCTCAGCCCAGCAGCCTACAGAGAGGGAGGGAGAGAGGAGGTTGGTGGAGAACCCAGGGTGCAGGACACTCCGAGGCCAAACACCATACCTGCATCCTGGGTTGGAGAGATGGAGGACGGGGGGACGTCAGGAGAGAAGACGTCCCCGCCGGATGAGATGGAGCAGGGGAGCATCGGGTGAGTCTCCTGTTTTTTGTTACAGTGTGTTTTTCATTTGTTAAAGTAAGGGTTGTGATTTAATTTATAAATGATACTTTCTGTTAATTTTTTTAGTTTAAATGTAAGGGGTATGAGGGACTTTGTTAAGAGGAGGGTGGTCTTTAGTTTTTTAGAGGGGGTGGGTTTTGATGTTTGTTTTTTACAGGAGGTTCACCTGAGGGATGGAGGGGATGTCGTCAGATTTAGTAGGGAGTGGGATAAGGGGGAGTCAGTGTGGGGTATAGGTGGGGTGCATTCAACGGGGGTGGGGATTTTGTTTGGAAATAGGGAGGTGAAGGTGGAGGGATCTTTTGTCGTGATGCAAGGGAGGGTTATGGGGGTGGATGTCACTTTAAGGGATAGTAGGTATAGGTTAGTGGTGGTGTATGGGCCACAGGTGGCGGCAGACAGGAGGGAGATGGTGGACTGTCTGTCGCCCCTGTGTGTTACAAATAGGCACTTAGTGATAGGGGGGGACTTTAATATAGATTTAGGGGTAGGGGGGGATAGTAGTGCAGGCTCCATCACCGGGCTAATGGCTTGCCATGGTCTGGTTGATGGAGGCCTGCACACTACTCCGGCAATGGCTGGTCCCACATGGCGTAACTCCAGGGGGGTTGCGCGGAGGCTCGACTACATTTTTCTTTCCAGGTCTTTGGGTCGGTTGTCTGGGCGGCTGTTGCCTGTGTCCTTTTCAGACCACGACGGGGTGCTCCTGCAGGTGGGGTCGCCAGTCTGCCTCTTCGGTAGGGGGTACTGGAAATTAGATCGGGATGTGCTGGAGGAGCAAGCTTTCGTCGACGCCTTTATTGGTTTCTTTCGGAGGATTGAAGGCCTCCGGTTCATGTGCGAGGGGGTGTTAGAGTGGTGGGATTTAGTTAAGGTAAGGAGTAGGGCTTTTATAATAGGATATTGCAGGAGGAAAAAAAGGGAGGAAAGGAGGGAGGTGGATCGTATCCAAAGGTTGATTGAACTCGAGTACGAGGCAGGCAACCTCGGCGGGTTGATGGACTGGGAGAGATCCACAGCCCTGAAGGCGCAGCTCAGGGAGCTGCAGGAGCGGAAGGCTCGAGCTTTCCTGGAGCGTGCGCATAATGGCTTTTTAGAACACAATGAGACTTGTTCCGCTATGTTCTTTAAGTCAGTTAGGGGCAGGCAGAGTAGGAAGATAATGCATGGGGTTAGGGAAGAAAATGGCAGTATAGTTAGAAAGCCGGAGGAGATGGTCAGGGTGACAACTGATCATTTCCGAGGTTTATTTAAGGAGAGGGAAATAGATGTAGAGCAGGGAAATGTGTTTTTAGAACACTTGTCCCGGCGATTGCCAGAGGACATTAGAGATGTGATGGAGGCTCAGATCTCCCTCGAGGAGGTTGAGAGTGCTCTCAGGAGGATGGGAAAAGGGAAGGTGCCTGGGATGGATGGGCTGCCGGCCGAGTTTTACCTCAAGTTTTGGGGTATACTTGGACCAGTGGTCCTCGAAGTCTTGAAGGCCATCCTTGAGACGGGGGTCCCGGGGGGATCAATGGCTGTCGGTGTGCTGTCACTTCTGTATAAGAAGGGGGAAGCAACTGACCTTGGCAACTGGCGGCCGTTGACTATGCTGTGTGTAGACTATAAGCTCTTAGCAAAGGTCTTAGCAGATCGGTTGCGCACAGCCCTTCCCTACGTCGTCCACGAGGATCAGACGTGTGGGGTAGAGGGACGCTCTATTAGGTGGAACCTACAGTTGATCAGGGACTCCATTGCTTGGGTAGAAGATAGGGGGCTGCCTTTAATGGTAGCAGCGCTAGATCAGGCGAAAGCCTTTGATCGCGTGAATAGATCCTTTCTATTCAGGGTGTTAGGTAGATTAGGATTTGGGGAGAAGTTTATAGATTGGATCCGTACTTTATATGTCGGGGCGGGGTGCCGGGTTAGCGTTAACAGTCACTTAGGTGACGTTTTTGACCTCTCGTCTGGGGTCAGGCAGGGATGCCCGCTCTCGGCTCTCCTCTTCGTTCTGTACATGGAGCCTCTGGGGGCTGCCATTAGGGCAGACACAGGGGTGGAGGGATTGCTGATACCTGGAAGTGGCGGTCTCCGTGTCAAGTTGACACAGTACGCCGACGACACCTCCTTGCTGCTTTGCAAGGACTCGTGCCTGACAAGGTCCCTTGCCATCATTGGGGACTTCACCCGAGCGTCGGGAGCGGTTCTTAACCAC
>NW_021823121.1:45000-47500 GCF_901001165.1 Salmo trutta
AACACCATGCCTGCATCCTGGGTTGGAGAGATGGAGGAGGACGGGGGGACGTCAGGAGAGGAGAAGACGTCCCTGCCGGATGAGAAGAAGCAGGGGAGCATCGGGTGAGTCTCCTGTTGTTTTGTTATTTTGGGGTTTCATTTCGTTGATGTAGGGTTATAAATTTAAATGACATTTTCTGTTAATATTTTTAGTTTAAATGTAAGGGGTTTGAGGGATTTTGTTAAGAGGAGGGCGGTTTTTAGTTTTTTGGAGGGGGTGGGTTTTGATGTTTGTTTTTTACAGGAGGTTCACCTGAGGGATGGAGGGGATGTCATCAGGTTTAGTAGGGAGTGGGATAAGGGGGAGTCAGTTTGGGGTATAGGTGGGGTGCATTCTACAGGGGTGGGGATTTTGTTTGGGAATAGGGAGGTGAAGGTGGAGGGATCTTTTGTTGTAATGCAGGGGAGGGTGTTGGGGGTGGATGTCACTTTTAGGGATAGTAGGTATAGGTTAGTGGTGGTGTATGGGCCACAGGTGGCGGCAGACAGGAGGGAGATGGTGGACTGTCTGGCGCCCCTGTGTGTTACAAATAGGCACTTGGTGATAGGTGGGGATTTTAACATAGATTTAGGGTTAGTGAGGGATAGTAGTGCAGGATCCATCACCGGGCTAATGGCTTGCCATGGTCTGGTTGATGGAGGCCTGCACACTACTCCGACAATGGCTGGTCCCACATGGCGCAACTCCCGGGGGGTTGCGCGGAGGCTCGACTACATTTTTGTATCCAGGTCTTTGGGTCAGTTGTCTGGGCGGCTGTTGCCTGTGTTCTTTTCAGATCACGACGGGGTGCTCCTGCAGGTGGGGTCGCCAGTCTGCCTCTTCGGTAGGGGGTACTGGAAATTAGATCGGGATGTGCTGGAGGAGCAAGCTTTCGTTGACACCTTCTTTGGTTTCTTTCGGGGGCTTGAAGGCCTCCGGTCCATGTGTGAGGGGGTGTTAGAGTGGTGGGATTTAGTTAAGGTAAGGATTAGGGCCTTTATAATAGGATATTGCAGGAGGAAAAAAAGGGAGGAAAGGAGGGAGGTGGATCGTATCCAAAGGTTGCTCGAACTCGAGTACGAGGCAGGCAACCTCGGCGGGTCGATTGACTGGGAGAGATCCACTGACCTGAAGGCGCAGCTCAGGGAGCTGCAGGAGCGGAAGGCTCGAGCTTTCCTGGAGCGGGCGCATAATGGCTTTCTAGAACATAATGAGACTTGTTCCGCTATGTTCTTTAAGTCGGTTAAGGGCAGACAGAGTAGGAAGATAATGCATGGGGTGAGGAAAGAAGATGGTAGCATAGTTAGAAAACCGGAGGAAATGGTCAGGGTAACAACTGATCATTACCGAGGTTTATTTAAAGAGAGGGTAATAGATGTAGAGCAGGGAGATGTGTTTTTAGAACACTTGTCCCGGCGATTGCCGGAGGACATTAGAGATGTGATGGAGGCTCAGATCTCCCTCGAGGAGGTTGAGAGCGCTCTCAGGAGGATGGGAAAAGGGAAGGTGCCTGGGATGGATGGGCTGCCGGCCGAGTTTTACCTCAAGTTTTGGGGTATACTTGGACCAGTGGTCCTCGAAGTCTTGAAGGCCATCCTTGAGACGGGGGTCCCGGGGGGATCAATGGTTGTCGGTGTGCTGTCACTTCTTTATAAGAAGGGGGAAGCAACTGACCTTGGCAACTGGCGGCCGTTGACCATGCTGTGCGTAGATTACAAGCTACTTGCAAAGGTTTTAGCAGACCGGTTGCGCACAGCCCTTCCCTACGTCGTCCATGAGGATCAGACGTGCGGGGTAGAGGGTCGCTCGATCAGATGGAACCTACAGTTGATCAGGGACTCCATCGCTTGGGTAGAAGATAGGGGGCTGCCTTTAATGGTAGCAGCGCTTGATCAGGCGAAAGCCTTTGATCGCGTGAATAGATCCTTTCTATTCAGGGTGTTAGGTAGATTAGGATTTGGGGAGAAGTTTATAGGATGGATCCGTACATTATATGTCGGAGCGGGGTGCCGAGTTAGCGTAAACAGTCACTTAGGTGACGTTTTTGACCTCTCGTCTGGGGTCAGGCAGGGATGCCCGCTCTCAGCTCTCCTCTTCGTTCTGTACATGGAGCCTCTGGGGGCTGCCATTAGGGCAGACACAGGGGTGGAGGGCTTGCTGATCCCTGGAAGTGGCGGTCTCCGTGTCAAGTTGACACAGTACGCCGACGACACATCCTTGCTGCTTTGCAAGGACTCGTGCCTGACAAGGTCCCTTGCCATTATTGGGGACTTCACCCGAGCGTCGGGGGCGGTTCTTAACCACGCGAAGTCTTCCGTTAAGTTTTTCGGAAGATGGAGTGGTAGGACGGATGTGCCCGGAGGGTTATCTCTCTGTAACGGGGCCCTGAGGATACTCGGGGTCCATTTTGAGACCTCCGGCTCAGCGACGCTGAACTGGAACATGGGCATCGCAGTGGTACAGAAGAAGCTAGCGATGT
>NW_021823121.1:52500-56641 GCF_901001165.1 Salmo trutta
CCCCCAAAAAATACAATCACTTCACCAGGATTGTCTGTCTGTCTGTCTGTCTGTCTGTCTGTCTGTCTGTCTGTCTGTCTTTGAATTTTTACCCACAGCCCTCAAACTTGGAAGAGTGGGTTCGGGAACCACCCGCGGGCACCCGGCCTAGAGTGCACAGTGTGTGTCTCGGGCCCCGACCTCTGACTTCCATACGACTCTGGTTTCTCTTCATTACGCACAAGCCTTTCGCCTTTTACTAAAGACTTCCGTGGAGAGGAACACTTACGAGTTCAACATATTTTTGGAAGGGCTTTGCTTCTGGCAGAGCCCGGTATCTTGTTTCAAGAGAAATTGACAGAGATGACGCCGAGACTTTTTGCTCAGGCGTTTGACTTGAAGCCGGCTGACCGACCGACCGACCGACCGACCGACCGACCGGCGTATTTTTCCACTCAAAGTAGTCGCTCGGGCAATTGAGTTCAAGCCCGACGACGACTGACGTGTTTCCGGGCTTTGAACAAATAGTCGCACTAGGCTTAAAGAGCTAGTGACTTAAAGACGCATTAGCGACTTGTTAAAAAAAACACCCGCCTGTCACCAGGGAAACGTCGGGTGGGGAGGAGACAACTTTTGCCAAACCGCTGAGGTCTGCCGAGACCCCCGGGGGCCCGGCGGGTGCAGGGGTCAATTTGTGGGTTATCGCTTCTCGGCCTTTTGGCTCAGATCAAGTGTAGTATCTGTTCTTATCAGTTTAATATCTGATACGTCCCCCATCGGGGGACTACATATTAAATGGATTTTTCGAACAGGGAGTCGGAAATGGGGCTTGCTCCGTCCGCTCCACGCATCGACCCGGTATTGCAGTACCTCCGGGAACGGTGCAACACTTTTCTCTCATTGTCAAGGAAAAAGAAATACGCAAAGCTATGTAAAACAGCTAGCAGAAGAAGAGAAGGAATGAAAAAAGAAGAATCATCCAAACTGAAACAAGGGCGAAGCCCCCTTCATGGGGTCCCCCCGTTTTCCCGCCATTTTTTTTAAAAAAAAAAAAAAAAAAAAAAAAAAAAAAAACATTGGCCAGGATTGTGTGTGTGTGTGTGTGTGTGTGTGTCTCTGTGTGTGTGTGTGTGTGTGTGTGTGTGTCTCTGTGTGTGTGTGTGTGTGTGTGTGTGTCTCTGTGTGTGTGTCTCTGTGTGTGTGTGTGTGTCTGTCTGTTTTTGACCCCCCCCAAAAAATTACAATCACTTCACCAGGATTGTCTGTCTGTCTGTCTGTCTGTCTGTCTGTCTGTCTGTCTGTCTGTCTGTCTCTGTTTTTGACCCCCCCAAAAAATACAATCACTTCACCAGGATTGTCTGTCTGTCTGTCTGTCTGTCTGTCTGTCTGTCTGTCTGTCTGTCTGTCTCTGTTTTTGACCCCCCCAAAAAATACAATCACTTCACCAGGATTGTCTGTCTGTCTGTCTGTCTGTCTGTCTGTCTGTCTGTCTGTCTGTCTGTCTCTGTTTTTGACCCCCCCCCAAAAAATACAATCACTTCACCAGGATTGTCTGTCTGTCTGTCTGTCTGTCTGTCTGTCTGTCTGTCTGTCTGTCTTTGAATTTTTACCCACAGCCCTCAAACTTGGAAGAGTGGGTTCGGGAACCACCCGCGGGCACCCGGCCTAGAGTGCACAGTGTGTGTCTCGGGCCCCGACCTCTGACTTCCATACGACTCTGGTTTCTCTTCATTACGCACAAGCCTTTCGCCTTTTACTAAAGACTTCCGTGGAGAGGAACACTTACGAGTTCAACATATTTTTGGAAGGGCTTTGCTTCTGGCAGAGCCCGGTATCTTGTTTCAAGAGAAATTGACAGAGATGACGCCGAGACTTTTTGCTCAGGCGTTTGACTTGAAGCCGGCTGACCGACCGACCGACCGACCGACCGGCGTATTTTTTCCACTCAAAGTAGTCGCTCGGGCAATTGAGTTCAAGCCCGACGACGACTGACGTGTTTTCCGGGCTTTGAACAAATAGTCCGCACTAGGCTTAAAGAGCTAGTGACTTAAAGACGCATTAGCGACTTGTTAAAAAAAACACCCGCCTGTCACCAGGGAAACGTCGGGTGGGGAGGAGACAACTTTTGCCAAACCGCTGAGGTCTGCCGAGACCCCCGGGGGCCCGGCGGGTGCAGGGGTCAATTTGTGGGTTATCGCTTCTCGGCCTTTTGGCTCAGATCAAGTGTAGTTACCTTGCCAGTGCTGCACTTGATCAGAGAAGCGATCACAGGCCGGAGGGCGCCCGGGAAAATTGTGCTATTTATTTTTGTTAAATCATCATTTATTGTCATTATTGTTGTTTTTTGTCTCACCTTTGTTTATTCTTTGTCCTGGGTTAGGTGGTGGTCTTGGTGGTGGACTACAGGTGCACCAGCACCTGTAGGGTGAGTTTAAAGGCCCTCTGGTCCTTTTTCTTTAGTTATTACATTTATTTTGTGTTTCCCCTGCTTGTCCTGTTTTGCATCTCTCCTCCCCCGTGTATCCTATAGTCCCCTCCTTAGCTCCTCCCATTGTCTTCAGTTGTGTGTTGTCTGCTAGCTGGGGTGGCTTTCTGGCTTGTCGGCCTGCTAGCTTTAGCTTAGCCTGGTCTGCAAGCCTCCTGGCCCCTTAGGCGTGGCAGGCATTGTTTGACTGTTTATTCTTTGTTCCCATCCACCTTGTACCCTTAGTTTATCCCCCAAATTTCCTTTTGTTCAGTTTCTTGTTGTTTGTGTTGCCAACTGGGGGACATTTTGCTAGCTAGCCTGCTGCCTGGTTAGCCTAGCCTGGCCGGCTGGTGAGGCCTGCTAGCCTTCTTGTCCCTCATGTTTGGTAGGTGTTGTTTAGTCAGTTTGTCCTTTTGTTGTTGTCATCCCTTCACTTCCCTTTTACTTTATTTAATTTGTTTTGTTAGTCTTACCCCCTAGGTTGTCTTCCCTCTTGGTTTGTGTGCCTTGTTGGTTTTTTGTTTTGAGGCCTCTTGGCTGGTGGGCCTGCCAGCTGGTAGGCCTAGCCTGGCCTGCTGGTGTGGCCTGCTAGCATTCTAGCCTTTAGTTTGTTTGTGTGGTTTATTTTGTCTTTCCCTTTTGTGCCCTCCCCCCTGTGGAAAATATAAAACAAAAAAATTCCCCTCCTAGTGTCCTTTCCCATTGTCAATAAGATTAGTTTGGTGCTGTGCCAGATAGTTTGTTGTGTGTTCCGTGGTGCTGGTAGGCCCTGTTAGCTTAGTCTACCTGAGCCTGCCAGCTCCCTCGGTTGTCTTTCACTCCTTCCCTTTTTCCCAACACCCTCTCCCTCCCCCCGCCCCCCTTCCTTCCTTTCCCCTCCCCTTTTCCCCTTCCCCTCCCCCCCCCCTTTTCACTGGTGTTGGGCTGTAAAGGGAGTGGGCCTCCATCATGTCAGCAGCACAGGTTGGCATGAGGAGGCACCATGCAGTGCGCCTCCTTTTAAAGGAGAAGGGAGGGAAAATAATGGAGTTATCCCGATTGGATTTCTCCAGAAAATTCCTCCAGAAAGAGCTCGGTTCCACCCCGCGCAGGTAAACTGCATCTTAGCCCTTCCCTATGGGAAGGGCTTCGATGTCAGCTTTGCCAACGCCAGCTTCCTGCGGGAGTTCTGGGGGCAACTCCAGAACTCCTGAACATCCAGGGGTCCCTCACAGCAATGTTTGAGGTGACCAAGCTGACGGATAATAGCATTAAAACCGTTATTATCCGTATGTATAACGAAACCGTACAGCCGGAGGACGTTGCAGTATGGCTGGGCAGGTACTGCAATGTGAAGGGGCCCTTGGTCCAGGTGAAGGATCCGATGGGATCTGGACAGGGGCCTGGAGGGTTACTGTCCAGCAGAGGGAGGACCCCGGGGGCTATGGTGGGTTGAAGCCATCCCATCCACCATAGTCCTCGGAGAGAATAGGGGCCATGTTCACTACCAGGACCAGCTAAGCTGTGCCGTAAGTGTGGTGAACATGGCCCATCTCGCAGAGGCCTGTAAAAAGGTCGTCTGCATGAAGTGCCGGGAGGTGGGCCACCGCTACGAGGAGTGCCACGAACGGAAGGTCGTGCAACCTCTGTGGCGAGCGGTCCCACCTCATCCGCGGCTGCCCCTTCTCCTGGGCCAATAAGGTCAGGGCCGAGAGG
>NW_021823122.1:0-5000 GCF_901001165.1 Salmo trutta
TTTTTTATTTAAATTTTATTTATTTAACCTTTATTTAACTAAAAAAATTATAAAAAGTAACACAATAAAATAACGAGGCTATATTTATTTAACAAGGAAAGACAGTTAAGAACAGATTCTTATTTACAATGACGGCCTACCGGGAAACAGTGGGTTAACTACCTCGTTCAGGGGCAGAATAACAGATTCGTACCTTGTCAGCTCGGGGATTTGATCCAAGAACCTTTCGGTTGATGGCTCAACACTCTAACCACTCTAACCACCAGGCTACGCTGCCACCCCCAATATTATTGTCTATTATTCAGTATTTCATATTATCAAAACAGATTTTTCCCTTTGGCTCATAGTGGGAAACAATGATCTATGCTCTAAAAACAATTGCAATAACCACCAAACCTTTTTTCTTTGGAAATACCTAAAACACATTTGCTAAGCATTTTTATTCTAAATAAACCTTTTATGTAACATCAGGTGTGTCAAGATTCATGATGGAAACGAGAGAATCGTGCAGAGCCTTGGTCTGTCTAAATAAAACAAAAATACTTAAAAATAAAAAAGAAGGTAGAATTCGAGCCATGCACTGGCATTTTAAGCCTGAGCCCTACCCATGCCTGTGATAGTCAGGCCCTACCCTATCCAGGCCCGCTTGCTTCTGCCAAATTTAAGGCCCGGCCCTGTCCGAAACCAGAAATAACTTCCTTTGTTAGTAGATTCATTAGCTGCTCCTCTCGGTCTGTCACTCACTCCCTAAGCTCAGGCAGCTCGCTCTGCATGCGCTCTGCTCATGGCAGCTCTGAGTCTGTGAGTATCCATAGCAACGACTCAATGAAGAGACATGAGTGTTAGCTGTTAGCTGTTAGCTACTTTTCATCACTCTAAACTCAGACTAAAATCTGTGAAATAATCTCCTGTTTTATATTTGATGAGGTTGAAACATTTCTGACACCATGTTATGATGTTAGTCAGATATGACTGTACTGTGCAGCAGAACACGAGCAAATGGCTCAGCTTCAACATGTTGGTGATCATTCTAGTGATATCTGAGCCCTATCCATCCCTAGTTATTGATGAAACAACAGGCCATATCCATCCCTAGTTATTGATGAAACAACAGGCCCTACCCATCCCTAGTTATTGATGAAACAACAGGCCCTACCCATCCCTAGTTATGATGAAACAAACAGGCCCTATCCATCCCTAGTTATTGATGAAACAACAGGCCCTACCCATCCCTAGTTATTGATGAAACAACAGGCCCTACCCATCCCTAGTTATTGATGAAACAACAGGCCCTACCCATCCCTAGTTATTGATGAGACAACAGGCCCTACCCATCCCTAGTTATTGATGAAACAACAGGCCCTATCCATCCCTAGTTATTGAAGAAACAACAGGCCCTACCCATCCCTAGTTATTGATGAAACAACAGGCCCTATCCATCCCTAGTTATTGATGAAACAACAGGGCCCTACCCCATCCTAGTTATTGATGAACAACAGGCCCTATCCATCCCTAGTTATTGATGAAACAACAGGCCCTATCCATCCCTAGTTATTGATGAAACAACAGGCCCTACCCATCCCTAGTTATTGATGAAACAACAGGCCCTACCCATCCCTAGTTATTGATGAAACAACAGGCCCTATCCAACCCTAGTTATTGATGAAACAACAGGCCCTACCCATCCCTAGTTATTGATGAAACAACAGGCCCTATCCATCCCTAGTTATTGATGAAACAACAGGCCCTATCCATCCCTAGTTATTGATGAAACAACAGGCCCTATCCATCCCTAGTTATTGATGAAACAACAGGCCCTATCCATCCCTAGTTATTGATGAAACAACAGGCCCTACCATCCCTAGTTATTGATGAAACAACAGGCCCTATCCATCCCTAGTTATTGATGAAACAACAGGCCCTACCCATCCCTAGTTATTGATGAAACAACAGGCCCTACCCATCCCTAGTTATTGATGAAACAACAGGCCCTACCCATCCCTAGTTATTGATGAAACAACAGGCCCTACCCATCCCTAGTTATTGATGAAACAACAGGCCCTACCCATCCCTAGTTATTGATGAAACAACAGGCCCTACCCATCCCTAGTTATTGATGAAACAACAGGCCCTACCCATCCCTAGTTATTGATGAGACAACAGGCCCTACCCATCCCTAGTTATTGAGAACAACAGGCCCTCACCATCCCTAGTTATTGATGAAACAACAGGCCCTATCCATCCCTAGTTATTGATGAAACAACAGGCCCTACCCATCCCTAGTTATTGATGAAACAACAGGCCCATTCCATCCCTAGTTATTGATGAAACAACAGGCCCTATCCATCCCTAGTATTGATGAAAACAACAGGCCCTACCCATCCCTAGTTATTGATGAAACAACAGGCCCCTACCCATTCCCTAGTTATTGATGAACAACAGGCCCTACCCATCCCTAGTATTGATGAAACAACAGGCCCTATCCATCCCTAGTTATTGATGAAACAACAGGCCCTACCATCCTAGTTATTGATGAAACAACAGGCCCTACCCATCCCTAGTTATTGATGAAACAACAGGCCCTACCCATCCCTAGTTATTGATGAAACAACAGGCCCTACCCATCCCTAGTTATTGATGAAACAACAGGCCCTATCCATCCCTAGTTATTGATGAAACAACAGGCCCTACCCATCCCTAGTTATGATGAAACAACAGGCCCTACCCATCCCTAGTTATTGATGAAACAACAGGCCCTATCCATCCCTAGTTATTGATGAAACAACAGGCCCTACCCATCCCTAGTTATTGATGAAACAACAGGCCCTATCCATCCCTAGTTATTGATGAAACAACAGGCCCTATCCATCCCTAGTTATTGATGAAACAACAGGCCCTACCCCATCCCTAGTTATTGATGAAACAACCGCCCTATCCATCCCTAGTTATTGATGAAACAACAGGCCCTATCCATCCCTAGTTATTGATGAAACAACAGGCCCTATCCATCCCTAGTTATTGATGAAACAACAGGCCCTATCCATCCCTAGTTATTGATGAAACAACAGGCCCTATCCATCCCTAGTTATTGATGAAACAACAGGCCCTATCCATCCCTAGTTATTGATGAAACAACAGGCCCTATCCATCCCTAGTTATTGATGAAACAGGCCCTATCCATCCCAAGTTATTGATGAAACAACAGGCCCTATCCATCCCTAGTTATTGATGAAACAACAGGCCCTATCCATCCCTAGTTATTGATGAAACAACAGGCCCTACCCATCCCTAGTTATTGATGAAACAACAGGCCCTACCCATCCCTAGTTATTGATGAAACAACAGGCCCTATCCATCCCTAGTTATTGATGAAACAACAGGCCCTACCCATCCCTAGTTATTGATGAAACAACAGGCCCTATCCCATCCCTAGTTATTGATGAAACAACAGGCCCTACCATCCCTAGTTATTGATGAAACAACAGGCCCTACCCATCCCTAGTTATTGATGAAACAACAGGCCCTATCCATCCCTAGTTATTGATGAAACAACAGGCCCTATCCATCCCTAGTTATTGATGAAACAACAGGCCCTACCCATCCCTAGTTATTGATGAAACAACAGGCCCTATCCATCCCTAGTTATTGATGAAACAACAGGCCCTATCCATCCCTAGTTATTGATGAAACAACAGGCCCTATCCGTCCCTAGTTATTGATGAAACAACAGGCCCTATCCATCCCAAGTTATTGATGAAACAACAGGCCCTATCCATCCCTAGTTATTGATGAAACAACAGGCCCTATCCATCCCTAGTTATTGATGAAACAACAGGCCCTATCCATCCCTAGTTATTGATGAAACAACAGGCCCTACCATCCCTAGTTATTGATGAAACAACAGGCCCTACCCATCCCTAGTTATTGATGAAACAACAGGCCCTACCCATCCCTAGTTATTGATGAAACAACAGGCCCTATCCATCCCTAGTTATTGATGAAACAACAGGCCCTATCCATCCCTAGTTATTGATGAAACAACAGGCCCTATCCATCCCTAGTTATTGATGAAACAACAGGCCCTACCCATCCCTAGTTATTGATGAAACAACAGGCCCTACCATCCCTAGTTATTGATGAAACAACAGGCCCTATCCATCCCTAGTTATTGATGAAACAACAGGCCCTATCCATCCCTAGTTATTGATGAAACAACAGGCCCTATCCATCCCTAGTTATTGATGAAACAACAGGCCCTATCATCATCCCTAGTTATTGATGAAACAACAGGCCCTACCATCCCTAGTTATTGATGAAACAACAGGCCCTATCCATCCCTAGTTATTGATGAAACAACAGGCCCTATCCATCCCTAGTTATTGATGAAACAACAGGCCCTACCCATCCCTAGTTATTGATGAAACAACAGGCCCTACCCATCCCTAGTTATTGATGAAACAACAGGCCCTACCCATCCCTAGTTATTGATGAAACAACAGGCCCTATCCATCCCTAGTTATTGATGAAACAACAGGCCCTATCCATCCCTAGTTATTGATGAAACAAGAGGCCCTATCCATCCCTAGTTATTGATGAAACAACAGGCCCTATCCATCCCTAACCCGATGTATAATGTTGGGGTTTGTCGGGCTCAGGTTGGGCAGCAGAGATCTAAGTGGAATTCCACTCTCCCTGAAATGAATGAAAGGTTAATTCATTCAGGAGTTAAAATAACACTCAGTCTTGTAGAATAACCTGAGTGTTGGTGTTAAACGTCCCAAACAGTCATTCTGATTCCCATGTAAAATAACCTTCTGAGTTACTAAAAAGTCACCCATAATATTTTTCCAGATAAAAATGCTAAACATTTGAGAAATGTTTTATTTTTCTATCATGTCAAACTAACAGGAAGTCTGTAAAGACAGACTGAGTGGACGTGGCGGTTGTTTGAAAACACCTATATCACACAACATGGACGCAGTGAGCAGTATTGCAGTGAA
>NW_021823122.1:12500-20000 GCF_901001165.1 Salmo trutta
TTTTGTGAACGTTTATCGTGAGTAATTTAGTAAATTGTTAGTAAATTTCCCGGAAGTTTGCGAGGGTTATGCTTTTTCTGAACGTCACATGCTAATGTAAAAAGCTGTTTTTTGATATAAATATGAACTTGATTGAACAGACATGCATGTATTGTATAACATAATGTCCTAAGTGTGTCATCTGATGAAGATCATCAAAGGTTAGTGCTGCATTTAGCTGTGGTTTGGGTTTTTGTGACATTATATGCTAGCTTGAAAAATGGGTGTCTGATTATTTCTGGCTGGGTACTCTGCTGACATAATCTAATGTTTTGCTTTCGTTGTAAAGCCTTTTTGAAATCGGACAGTGTGCTTAGATTAACGAGAGTCTTGTCTTTAAATAGCTGTAAAATAGTCATATGTTTGAGAAATTGAAGTAATAGCATTTCAAACGTTTTGAAAATCGCGCCACAGGATTCAACTGGCTGTTACGTAGGTGGGACGATTTGGTGCCACCTAGCCCATACAGGTTAAATTGCATATCAACTTACAAAACAATTGAAGCTGAAATTGGGATTTTATTATAGGAATAAGGCTTGTTTTTCTTTTGAAGCCAGAAGGAGGCTAGTATCAGCTACATTTATGCCTTTACTAGACTATGGGGATATTTTATATATGAATGCTTCTGCTCAGTGTTTGAGATCAATTGACACCCTTTACCATGGCACTTTGAGATTTATTTTAAACTGCAAAACCCTTACGCACCACTGCACTTTGTATACCAGGGTTGGCTGGCCTTCTCTGGTCACTCGTAGGCTCAGTCACTGGTATACTTTTATTTACAAAGCCATTTTGGGTTTACTACCTTTTTATTTGGGCATTTTTATTGTTCAGTAATGTGGTGGGTACTCTCTTCATTCACTGGACTTTATCCTGCTAACTGTTCCAAATGTCCGAACTGAATTTGGTAAAAGGGCTTTTATGTATTCTGCGCCATCGTCTTGGACCGCCTTACAAAATACTTTTAAACTGGAAGAACTGGTCCCGATTGGTATTTTTGATTTCACTGATGAATGATCTTGAGACTGATTCCCTGACCTGTCAATGTTTTTAATTTGCTGTTTTTGATTTTGTTATACTCTTGTGAATTCTATGTTTTTTTTACTAGATTACTTGTAGTTTTTCATGTTGTTTGTCTGTAATTTTTGTAATGACTTGGTGCTGCCTATCTTGGCCAGGACACTCTTGAAAAAGAGATTTTAAATCTCAATGAACCCTTCCTGGTTAAATAAAGGTTTAAAAAAAAACAAAAAAACATAAAGTATCACCAAGTATTATCAAGTATTATAAAGTATCATCACGTAGTATCAAGTATCATCACGTATTATCAAGTAGAATCAAGTATCATCAAGTATTATCAAGTATCATCACGTATTATCAAGTAGAATCAAGTACTCTCGTTGGTTGCTAGAGTATTGTGATGGTGCAGGGGTTTAAGCAGCGCGCTCCGATCACCAGTTATTATTATCATTATTAGTATTATTTTGTGAGTGCAGAGGAAGGCGTATGTCAATGTTCTCAGAACCTTTTCAAACATCCAGAAATAGTCTCTCTCTCTTTCACTCTCTCAGACCTCGTCTCTCCCTCTCAGACTATCTCTCTACAGTAAATAACCCCTCTCTCTCTCTCTCTTTCACTCTCTCAGACCTTGTCTCTCCCTCTCAGACTATCTCTCTATTGTAAATAACCCTTCTCTCTCTCTCTTTCACTCTCTCAGACCTTGTCTCTCCCTCTCAGACTATCTCTCTACAGTAAATGACCCTTCTCTCTCTCTCTTTCACTCTCTCAGACCTTGTCTCTCCCTCTCAGACTATCTCTCTACAGTAAATAACCCTTCTCTCTCTCTCTCTCTCTCTCTCTCTTTCACTCTCTCAGACCTTGTCTCTCCCTCTCAGACTATCTCTCTACAGTAAATGACCCTTCTCTCTCTCACCCTTCCTTAAGCTCTTTGTGTGAGCGCGTGACTGCAGTGTCTACATGGGAGCAGTGACCTCACCTCTCATTGACCCCTGTCGACCTTCCGTTCACCGATCACTTCTACAGCATCAACACACACACACACACACACACACACACACACACACACACACACACACACACACACACACACACACCTTTTATAATGACTATGCACTGCGAGGTGAAGGAGTGTGGTGTGTGTGTGTGTGTGCGTGCGTGTGTGTGTGTGTGTCATAACTAGCTCTTAACTGAGACACACACAAACCCTGTGATGACTCCTGTGCTGTCTAAGGTATAATGATGGACACTGATGGGATAAGAAGCTCAGTAACCTTGCTGTGATTTAATAAGGCTTGTCAGGGAGATGGGATAAAATGGCGTATGAGTCCATTCATTCTACATGTACGTTTTTTGCATATATATTGCCCATAAGAGCCAGTACATTTAAGGCAACGGTTTTATAAAAAAACGACGTCCACATTTTCTTTTACACAGGCAACTTGGGGATTCAAACCAGCGACATTTTGGTTAATGGCCCAACGCTCTTAACCACACGGCTACCTAAAACCCATTAGCCATTAGCCATTAGCCATGCTCATCTGAGGTGATCAATAATATAGCTGAAGGAGTTGTCTTGAAAGGGCTTGATTGATTTTAACACAACTTTTTATTTTTTTAGCTATTGATTTCTAAATATTTCACTTTTTCATGTCTCAAATGTAGGGTTGTAAAAATTCCGTGACCTTTCAACAAATTCCCTGGATATGCAGAAATCCTGGTTGAAGGATTCCAGGTATCCTGATTGCGGAAAAACTCCAACCGGCATTTTAAAGGAAAAAAAAACAGTGAATTTATTTAAATCCAATCAAGATGTCTTAAAGGTTCAATGCAGCTGTTTTTTTTAATCTTAATATCAAATCATTTCTGGGTAACAATTAAGTACCTGTGATTGTTTTTAATACATATAGTAAAAAAAAAAACGACTTGTTTCTATAAAAGGGTTTTCATTGGTTTGGAAACCTCTTCTTATTGGTCAATAAACTAACTTACTGCCTGGTGATGTCACACAATTATTCAGACCCTTTACTCAGTACTTTGTTGAAGCACCTTTGGCAGCGATTACAGCCTGGAGTCTTCTTGGGTATGACACTACAAGCTTAGCACACCTGTATTTGGGGAGTTTCTCCCATTCTTCCCTGCAGATTCTCACAAGCTCTGTCAGGTTGGATGGGGAGCGTTGCTGCACAGCTATTTTCAGGTCTCTCCAGAGATGTTCGATCGGGTTTAAGTCCAGGCTCTGCCTCTACGCAGACGACACCATTCTGTATAGTTCTGGCCCTTCTTTGGACACTGTGCTAACTAACCCCCAGATGAGCTTCAATGCCAAACAACTCTCCTTCCGTGGCCTCCAACTGCTCTTAAATGCAAGTAAAACTAAATGCATGCTCTTCAACCGATCGCTGCCTGCACCTGCCCGCCCGTCCAGCATCACTACTCTGGACGGTTCTGACTTAGAATATGTGGACAACTACAAATACCTAGGTGTCTGGTTAGACTGTAAACTCTCCTTCCAGACTCACATTAAGCATCTCCAATCCAAATTAAATCTAGAATCGGCTTCCTATTTCGCAACAAAGCATCCTTCACTCATGCTGCCAAACATACCCTCGTAAAACTGACTATTCTTCCGATCCCCGACTTCGGCGATGTCATTTACAAAATAGCCTCCAATACCCTACTCAACAAATTGGATGCAGTCTATCACAGTGCCATCTGTTTGGTCACCAAAGCCCCATATTCTACCCATCACTGCGACCTGTACGCTCTCGTTGGCTGGCCCTCGCTTCGTACTCGTCGCCAAACCCACTGGCTCCAGGTCATCTACAAGTCTTTGCTAGGTAAAGCCCCGCCTTATCTCAGCTCACTGGTCACCATAGCAGCACCCACCTGTAGCACGCGCTCCAGCAGGTATATCTCACTGGTCACCCCCAAAGCCAATTCCTCATATTTCCTTCCAGTACTCTGCTGCCAATGACTGGAACGAACTACAAAAATCACTGAAGATGGAGACTTATTTCACTCACTAACTTCAAGCACCAGCTGTCAGAGCAGCTCACACATAATTGCACCTGCACATAGCCTATCTATAAATAGCCCATCCAACTACCTCATCCCCATATTGTATTTATTTATTTATATTGCTCCTTTGCATCCCAGTATCTCTACTTGCACATTCATCTTCTGCACATCTATCACTCCTGTGTTTAATTGCTATATTGTATTTACTTTGCCACCATGGCCTATTTTCTTGCCTTTACCTCCCTTATCTTACCTCATTTGCACGCAATGTATATAGACTTATTTTCTACTGTATTATTGACTGTATGTTTGTTTTACTCCATGTGTAACTCTGTGATGCTGTATGTGTCAAACTTCTTTGCTTTATCTTGGCCAGGTCACAATTGTAAATGAGAACTTGTTCTCAACTAGCCTACCTGGTTAAATAAAGGGTTATATATATATATATACACACCTGGTTAAATAAAGGACTTGTTCTCAACTAGCCTACCTGGTTAAATAAAGGTGAAATGAAATAAAATAAACATACCAAACACACACAAACACACAGAGAGAGAGAGAAGCATCATGACAGCAATTCAGATTACACATCGACTGTTGTTGTGCTGAGGAGTGAGCTAACTATTTACACACACACACACACACACACACACACACACACACACACACACACACACACACACACACACACACACACACACACACACACAGACAGTCAGACACAAGGACACACACATACTGTGGGAATACTGTGCTGCCAGTCAAAGAGACATTTCATCCAGCCTCCAGTGACAGACACAGCCTGATAAACGTCCACAGAGAAGAGGCGAAAACACACACACACACACACTGTGTTGACAGACAGAGAGTGATATATAAATGTAGGATCTTCATTTGATCACTCTTTTGTTGCTGAGAATGTTGCTGCAAACTTGTAGTGTATTTGAGTTTTTAAAAAGGCTTATAAAGTTTGAGGATACCAATTTTATATTTCAGACTTAATTTGCCCTAACGAAAAATGAATCAACCGCTACAAAAATGTTGATTATAATCCACATAATAATTGGCATTTCCTATTGCTGCAAGATCATTTTCCTGATGTAGCAAACTGGCTCAAATTAAGATCCTACATCTGTAGACGCAGCTTCAATCAATAGAGTCTTCAATGCCAAGACTTCCACACTGGGACAAGGATGGCCTTCACACACACACACACAGACATCCCCTTAACTTCCCTGAATGCAGTAAATATAAAGCTAACAGTAGCAGTAACAGTAGTAGTAACAGTAGTAGTAACAGTAACAGTAGCAGTAACAGTAGTAGTAACAGTAACAGTAACAGTAACAGTAGTAGTAACAGTAGCAGTAACAGTAGCAGTAGTAGTAACAATAGCAGTAGTAGTAGTAGTAGTAGCAGTAACAGTAGCAGTAACTGTAACAGTAGCAGTAACAGTAACAGTAACAGTATCAGTAACAGTAGTAGTAACAGTAACAGTAGCAGTAACAGTAACGGTAGCAGTAGTAGTAGTAGTAGTAGCAGTAACAGTAACAGTAGTAGAAGTAATAGTAGCAGTAACAGTAGCAGTAACAGTAGCAGTAACAGTATCAGTAGCAGTAACAGAAACATTAACAGTAACAGTAGTAGTAGCAGTAACAGCAGCAGTAACAGTAGCAGTAACAGTAACAGTAACAGTAACAGTATCAGTAGTGGTAACAGCAGCAGTAACAGTAACAGTAACTGCAGCAGTAGTAGTAACAGTAACAGTAGTAGTAACATTAGCAGTAACAGTATCAGCAGTAGTAGTAACAGTAACAGTAACAGTAGTAGTAACAGTAGCAGTAACAGTAACAGTATCAGTAGTAGTAACAGTAACAGTAGTAGTAACAGTAGCAGTAACAGTAACAGTAGTAGTAACAGTAACAGTAACAGTAACAGTAACAGTAACAGTAACAGTATCAGTAGTAGTAACAGTAACAGTAGTAGTAACAGTAGCAGTAACAGTAACAGTAACAGTAACAGTATCAGTAGTAGTAACAGTAACAGTAGTAGTAACAGTAGCAGTAACAGTAGCAGTAGTAGTAACAGTAACAGTAGCAGTAACAGTAACAGTAACAGTAGCAGTAACAGTAGCAGTAACAGTAGCAGTAACAGTAACAGTAACAGTAACAGTAGCAGTAACAGTAGCAGTAACAGTAACAGTAACAGTAACAGTAACAGTAACAGTAGCAGTAACAGTAGCAGTAGTAGTAACAGTAGCAGTAGTAGTAACAGTAGCAGTAACAGTAGCAGTAGTAGTAACAGTAACAGTAGTAGTAACAGTAGCAGTAGCAGAAGCAGTAACAGTAACAGTAGCAGTAGTAGTAGTAACAGTAACAGTAGTAGTAACAGTAGCATTAACAGTAACAGTAGCAGTAACAGTAACAGTAACAGTAGCAGTAGCGGTAGCAGTAACAGTAACAGTAACAGTAGTAGTAACAGTAACAGTAGCAGTAACAGTAGCAGTAACAGTTACAGTAGCAGTAACAGTAGCAGTAACAGTAACAGTAACAGTAACAGTAGTAGTAACAGTAACAGTAGTAGTAGTAGTAGCAGTAACAGTAGCAGTAACAGTAACAGTAACAGTAGCAGTAGCAGTAACAGTAACAGTAACAGTAGTAATAGTAGTAACAGTAACAGTAACAGTAGTAGTAACAGTAACAGTAGTAGCAACAGTAACAGTAACAGTAGTAGTAACATTAGCAGTAGTAGTAACAGTAGTAGTAACAGTAGCAGTAGTAGTAACAGTAACAGTAGTAGTAACAGTAACAGTAACAGTAACAGTAACAGTAGTAGTAACAGTAACAGTAGTAGCAACAGTAACAGTAACAGTAGTAGTAACAGTAGCAGTAGTAGTAACAGTAGTAGTAACAGTAGTAGTAACAGTAACAGTAGTAGTAGTAGTAACAGTAACAGTAGTAGTAACAGTAACAGTAGTAGTAGTAGTAACAGTAGCAGTAGTAGTAACAGTAACAGTAACAGTAGCAGTAGTAGTAACAGTAACAGTAGTAGTAACAGTATCAGCAGTAGTAGTAACAGTAACAGTAACAGTAGCAGTAACAGTAACAGTAGTAGTAACAGTAACAGTAGTAGTAACAGTAGCAGTAACAGTAACAGTAGTAGTAACAGTAGCAGTAACAGTAACAGTAGTAGTAACAGTAACAGTAACAGTAGCAGTAACAGTAGCAGTAACAGTAACAGTAACAGTAGCAGTAGTAGTAACAGTAACAGTAGTAGTAACAGTAACAGTAGTAGTAACAGTAACAGTAGCAGTAGTAGTAACAGTAACAGTAGTAGCAACAGTAACAGTAGTAGTAACAGTAACAGTAAAAGTAACAGTAACAGTAGCAGTAGTAGTAACAGTAAGAGTAGTAGCAACAGTAACAG
>NW_021823122.1:25000-56591 GCF_901001165.1 Salmo trutta
TTTTATCGATGGAAATTTGTTTTTAAGGTATCCGTGACCACAGATGCATAACTATATTCCCAGTCATGTGAAATCCATAGATTTATAATGAATTTATATCAATTGACTGATTTCCTCATATGAACTGTAAATCGGTAAAACAAATGAAATTGTTTCATGTTGCATTTATATTTTGTTCAGTAAAATATAAACATATTTTAAAAACAAAACATATTATTTCCACACAAGGAATGGTGTGTGTATAGACAGTATAGACAGTAGTTATATAGGATGGTGGGTAATAAACAGTATAGACAGTAGTTATATAGTATGGTGTGTATAGACAGTAGGTTATATAGGATGGGTGTGTATAGACAGTATAGACAGTAGTTATATAGGATAGTGTGTATAAACAGTATAGACAGTAGTTATATAGTATGGTTTGTTTAGACAATATAGACAGTAGTTATATAGGATGGTGTGGTATAAACAGTATAGACAGTAGTTATATAGGATGGTGTGTATAGCCAGTACTTATATAGGATGGTGTGTATAGACAGTATGTTATATAGGATGGGTGTTATAGACAGTAGTTAGTATTAGGATGGTGTGTATAGACAGTAGTTATATAGGATGTTGTGTATAGACAGTAGTTATATAGGATGGTGTGTATGACAGTATAGACAGTAGTTATATAGGATGGTGTGTATAGACTATAGACAGTAGTTATATAGGATGGTGTGTATAGCAGTAGTTATATAGGATGGTGTGTATAGACAGTAGTTATATAGGATGGTGTGTATAGACAGTAGTTATATAGGATGGTGTGTATAGACAGTCTAGACAGTAGTTATATTGGATGGTGTGTATAGACAGTAGTTATATAGGATGGTGTGTATAGACAGTATAGATAGTAGTTAAATGGATGGTTGGTATAGACAGTAGTTATATAGGATGGTTTGTATAAACAGTATAGACAGTAGTTATATAGGATGGTGTATAGACAGTAGTTATATAGGATGGTGTGTATAGACAGTAGTTATATAGGATGGTGTGTATAGACAGTAGTTATAGGATGGTGTGTATAGACAGTATAGACAGTAGTTATATAGGATGGTGTGTATAGACAGTAGTTATATAGCATGGTGTTTATAGACAGTAGTTATATAGGATGGTGTGTATAGACAGTATAGACAGTAGTTATATAGGATGGTGTTGTATAGACAGTAGTTATATAGGATTGGTGTGTATAGACAGTATAGACAGTAGTTATAAAGGATGGTGTGTATAGACAGTATAGACAGTAGTAAAGAGGATGGTGTGTATAGACAGTAGTTATATAGGATGGTGTGTATAGACAGTAGTTATATAGGATGGTTGTGTATAGACAGTAGTAATATAGGATGGTGTGTATAGACAGTAGTTATATGGATGTATGTATAGACCAGTAGTTATATAGGATGGTGTTTATAGACAGTAGTATATAGGATGGTGTGTATAGACAGTAGTTATATAGGATGGTGTGTATAGACAGTAGTATATAGGATGGTGTGTAGACCAGTATAGACAGTAGTTATATAGGATGGTGTGTATAGACAGTAGTATATAGGATGGTGTGTATAGACAGTAGTATATAGGATGGTGTGTATAGACAGTAGTTATATAGGATGGTGTGTATAGACAGTAGTTATATAGGATGGTTTTTAGACAGTAGTTATATAGGATGGTGTGTATAGACAGTAGTTATATAGGATGGTGTGTATAGACAGTAGTTATATAGGATGGTGTGTATAGACATATAGACAGTAGTTATGTAGGATGGTGTGTATAGACAGTAGTTATATAGGATGGTGTGTATAGACAGTAGTTATATAGAATGGTGTGTATAGACAGTATAGACAGTAGTTATGTAGGATGGTGTATAGACAGTAGTTATATAGGATGGTGTGTATAGACAGTAGTTATAGGATGGTGTATAGACAGTCTTGACAGTAGTTATATAGGATGGTGTGTATAGACAGTAGTTATATAGGATGGTGTGTATAGACAGTATAGACAGTATTATAGGATGGTGTGTATAGACAGTAGTTTATAGGATGGTGTGTAGAGACAGTAGTTTATAGGATGGTGGTATAGGACAGTATAGCACAGTAGTTATATAGGATGGTGTGTATAGACAGTAAGTATATAGGATGGTGTGTATAGACAGTATAGACAGTAGTTATATAGGATTGGTGTGTATAGACAGGTAGTTATATAGGATGGTGTGTATAGACAGTAGTTTATATAGGTGTGGTGTACTAGACATAGTTAAACGGATGGTTGGTATAGACAGTATATCATAGAAAAGGTGTTTACAATTAAATTCAATCAATTGTATTGGTCACATACACATGGTTAGCGAAATGCTTGTGCTTCTAGTTCCGACAGTGCAGTAATATCTAACAAGTAATCTAACAATTCCACAACAACTACCTCATACACACAAATGTAAAGGGATGAATAAGAATATGTACATATAAATAAGTGGGGGAGAACAAGTATTTGATACCTGGCCGATTTTGCAGTTTTTCCTACTTACAAAGCATGTAGAGGTCTGTAATTTTTATCATAGGTACACTTCAACTGTGAGAGACGGAATCTAAAACAAAAATCCAGAAAATCACATTGTATGATTTTTAAGTAATTAATTTGCATTTTATTGCGTGACATAAGTATTTGATACATCAGAAAAGCAGAACTTAATATTTGGTGCAGAAACCTTTGTTTGCAATTACAGAGATCATGCGTTTCCTGTAGTTCTTGACCAGGTTTGCACACACTGCAGCAGGGATTTTGGCCCAAAAACAGGTGAACAGGCCGTGGCTCGGGTGGCTGAGGTCCTTGATGATCTTCTTGGCCTTCCTGTGACACCTGGTGCTGTAGGTGTCCTGGAGAGCAGGCAGTGTGTCCCCGGTGATGCATTGGCTGACCGCATCACCCTCTGGAGAGCCCTGCGGTTGCAGATGGTGCAATTGCCATACCAGGCAGTGATACAGCCCAACAGGATGCTCTCTATGGTGCATCTGTAGAAGTTTGTGAGGTTTTAGGGGCCAGGCAACATTTTTCAGCCTCCTGAGCTGTTGAGCCTTCTTCGCCACACAGTCTGTTGTGAATGGACCATTTCAGGTCATCAGTGATGTGGAACGCCGAGGAACTTTCACCCTCTCCACTGCGGCCCCGTCGATGTGGATGAGGGTGTGCTCTCTCTGCTGTCTCCTGAAGTCCACAATAAGCTCCTTCATTTGTTGACATTGAGAGAGAGTTTATATTCCCTGGCACCAGTCCGCCAGGGCTCTCACGACCTCCCTGTAGGCTGTCTCATTGTTTGTTAGTAATCAGGCCTACCACTGTTGCCTAACTTCACCACCTGGGGTCGGCCCGTCAGGAAGTCCAGGACCCAATTGCACAGGGCGGATTAAGCTGTAATTGATGAACAGCTTTCTTGCATACCGTAGGTATTCCTGTTGTCCAGATGGGATAGGGCAGTGTACTGACGGTAGAGGTCGACCGATTAATCGGAATGGGCGATTAATTAGGGCCGATTTCAAGTTTTCATAACAATCGGTAATCGGTATTTTTGGCCACCAATTGCCGATAATTTTTCTTCTTTTCTTTTCTGTTTTTATGTTTACATTTTTTTTATATAAATATTTTTAACTAGGCAAGTCAGTTAAGAACACATTCTTAGTTTCAATGACGGCCTAGGAACTGGTTAACTGCCTTGTTCAGGGGGCAGAACGACAGATTTTTACCTTGCCAACTTGGGGATGCAACCTTACGGTTAACTAGTCCAACGCTCTAACCACCTGCTTTACATTGGCCACTCCACGAGGAGCCTGCCTGTTGCGTGAATGCAGTAAGAAGCCAAGGTAAGTTGCTAGCTAGCATTAAACTTCTCTCATAAAAACAATCAATCAATCATAATCACTAGTTAACTACACATGGTTGATGATATTACTAGTTTATCTAGGCCTGTCCTGCGTTGCATATAATTGATGCGGTGCGCATGTCGCGAAAAAGGTCTGTCGTTGCTTCCAACTTGTACCTAACCATAAACATCAATGTCTTTCTTAAAATCAATAGACAAGTATATATTTTTAAAACCTGCATCTTTAGTTAATATTGCCTGCTAACATTAATTTATTTTAACTAGGGAAAATGTGTCACCTCTGCAACAGAGTCAGGTATATGCAGCAGTTTGGGCCACCTGGCTCGTTGTGAACTGTGAAGACAATTTCTTCCTAACAAAGACAGCCGACTTCGCCAAACGGGGATGATTTAACTTGTTATGGATAGGGGGCAGTATTTTCACGGCCGGATAAAAAACGTACCCAATTTAATCTGATTATTACTCCTGCCCAGAAACTAGAATATGCATATAATAATTAGCTTTGGATAGAAAACACGCCAAAGTTTCTAAAACTGTTTGGATAGTGGTCTGTGAGTATAACAGAACTCATTTGGCCGGCCAAAACCTGAGAAGATTCCTAACAGGAAGCGCCCTCTCTCTGACTATTTCTTGGCCTTCTTGATCATCTCTATCCAAAACAGGGGATCTCTGCTGTAACGTGACATTTCTAACGCTCCCATAGGCTCTCAGAAGGCGCCAGAACGTTGAATGATGACTTTGCAGGCCATGGCTGAAAAACAGTAGCGCATTTGGATAGTGGTCGATCTGAGAACAATGAGACTGGGGGCGCGTGCACGAGACGACTCCATGTTTTTATTTTTTCGTCTTTGAACGAAACAGGGTTTCCCGGTCGGAATATTATCGCTTTTTTACGAGAAAAATCGCATAAAAATTGATTTTAAACAGCGTTTGACATGCTTCGAAGTACGGTAATGGAATATTTAGATTTTTTTTGTCACGAAACGCACCGGGGCCGGCGTCACCCTTCTTTACTCTTCGGATAGTGTCCTTGAACGCACGAACAAAACGCCGCTATTTGGATATAACTATGGATTATTGGAACCAAACCAACATTGTTATTGAAGTAGAAGTCCTGGGAGTGCATTCTGACGAAGAACAGCAAAGGTAATCAAATTTTTCTTATAGTAAATCTGAGTTTGGTGAGTACCAAACTTGGTGGGTGTCAAAATAGCTAGCCATGATGGCCGGGCTATCTACTCAGAATATTGCAAAATGTGCTTCATCACCGAAAAGCTATTTTAAATCGGACACCGGCGATTGCATAAAGGAGTTCTGTATCTATAATTCTTAAAATAATTGTTGTGTTTTTTGTGAACGTTTATCATGAGTAATTTAGTAAATTCACCGGAAGTTGTTCGGTGGGAAATGCAGTTCTGAACGTCACATGCTAATGTAAATAGCTGGTTTTTGATATAAATATGAACTTGATTGAACAAAACATGCATGTATTGGTATAACATAATGTCCTAGGAGTGTCATCTGATGAAGATCATCAAGGTAGTGCTGCATTTAGCTGTGGTTTGGGTTTTTTGTGACATTATATGCTAGCTTGAAAAATGGGTGTCTGATTATTTCTGGCTGGGTACCTGCTGACATAATCTAATGTTTTTGCTTTCGCTGGTAAGCTTTTTGAAATCGGACAGTGTGGTTAGATAAAGGAGAGTTTTGTTTTTAAAAATGGTGTGTAAACTAGTCATATGTTGAAAAAATTGAAGTTTTTGGATTTTTGAGGAATTTGTAATTCGCGCCACGCCTATCATTGGATATTGGATCAGGTGTTCCGCTAGCGGAACGTCAAAAAGCGCATTTGCGAAAAAGCACAATCGTTGCACGACTGTACCTAACCATAAACATCAATGTCTTTCTTAAAATCAATACACAGAAGTATATATTTTTAAACCTGCATATTTAGCTAAATGAAATCCAGGTTAGCAGGCAATATTAACCAGGTGAAATTGTCACTTCTCTTCCGTCATTGCACGCAGAGTCAGGGTATATGCAACAGTTTGGGCCGCCTGGCTCGTTGCGAATTAATTTGCCAGAATTTTACGTAATTATGACATAACATTGAAGGTTGTGCAATGTAACAGGAATATTTAAACTTATGGATGCCACCCGTTAGATAAATACGGAACGGTTCCGTATTTCACTGAAAGAATAAACGTGATAGTTTCCGGATTCGACCATATTAATGACCTAAGGCTCCTGTTCTGGTGTGTTTATGTTTATAATTAATTCTATGATTTGATAGAGTAGTCTGACTGAGCGATGGTAGGCCAGCAGCAGCGCTCGTAGCATTCATTCAAAATAGCACTTTTGTGCGTTTGCCAGAAGCCCTTCGCAATGCATTGCGCTGTTTATGAACTTCAAGCCTATCAACTCCCAAGATTAAGCTGGTGGAACGATGTAAATGGCTAGCTAGTTGCCGGGGTTGCGCGCTAATAGCGTTTCAAACATCACTCGCTCTGAGACTTGGAGTAGTTGGTTTTCCCTTGCTCTGCATGGGTACGCTGCTTCGAGGGTGGCTGTTGTCGATGGATTCCTGGTTCGAGCCCATGTAGGATTCGAGGAGAGGACGGAAGCATACTGTTACACTGGCAATACTAAAGTGCCTATAAGAACATCCAATAGTCAAAGGTAATATGAAATACAAATCGTATAGAGAGAAATAGTCCTATAATTCCTATAATAACTACAACCTAAAACTTACTTACCTGGGAATATTGAAGACTCATTTTAAAAGGAACCACCAGCTTTCATTGTTCTCATGTTCTGAGCAAGGAACTTAAACGTAGCTTTCTTACAGGGCACATAATGCACTTTTTACTTTCTTCTCCAACACTTTGTTTTGCATTATTTAACCAAATGAAACACGTTTACATTATTTATTTGAGGCTAAATTGATTTTATTGATGTATACATTAAGTTAAAATAAGTGTTAATTCAGTATTGTTGTAATTGTCATTATTACAAATAATAACAATAAAAATCTGCCGATTAATCGGCACCGGATTTTTTGGGCCCTCCAATAATCGGTATCGGCGTTGAAAATCATAATCGGTCGACCTCTAACTGTAGGTATTCCTGTTGCCAGATGGGATAGGGCAGTGCGATGAATCCGTTGAACTTTTTCCCCCCCTTATTTTACCTTTTGGGAGGTATGCCAATTGTAGTGGGGTCTAGGGAGTTGGGTAAGATGGTAAGATGGAAGATGGAAGTGATATGATCCTTAAACTAGTCTCTAAAAGCAACGTCAACACACACACACACACTGTTCACGGGCGTCGTAAGGAGTGGACCAAATGCAGCGGTATATTGATCATCTTCTTTACTTTATTAAAGAGAAACACACTTAAACAAAACAAACGACGAAACCAGTCCAGTAAGGTGCACAGGACTATACAGGAACAACCACCCACAAAAACACCAGTGAAAACGAACACACTTAAATATGGCCTCCAATTAGAGACAACAACAACCAGCTGGCTCTAGTGGAGGTCATTGACAAAACTAACAGAAGAAATAGAAAAAGCTAGACAAAACACATAGAATAGATAACCTAGAACATAAACCAAAAAAAAAAAATCGAAACACAACAAAACAAACACCCTTGCCACGCCCTGACAACTACAATAACAAATAACCCTTTTTACTGGTCAGGGGTGTATTTGTTATTGTAGTTTGGTCAGGGCGTGGCAGGGGTGTGTTTGTTTTGTGTGTTTCTCTCACACTCTCTCTCCCTATATCGTCTGAAGGAATGGGCAGGTACACACACACATATTAGATTTTTTTTTTTTTTTTTACATTTGAGTAATTTAGCAGACGTTTTTATCTGAAACGACTTACAAGTTTGTTCATTCATCTTAAGATAGCTGAGGGGAGACAACCACATATCACAGTCACAGTAAGTACATTTTAACTCAATAAAGTAGACGTCAGCAGAGTCAGAGCTAGAAAGGTAGAACATTTTACATTTTAAAAAAGGGTGGTGCTCTGTGTTTTCAGAAGATGGACAGGGACCCTGCTGTCCTAGCTTCAGGGGGAAGATGGACAGGGACCCTGCTGTCCTAGCTTCAGGGGGAAGATGGACAGGGTCTCTGCTGTCCTGCTGTCCTAGCTTCAGGGGAAAGATGGATAGGGACTCTGCTGTCCTAGCTTCAGGGGGGAAGATGGACAGGGACTCTGCTGTCCTAGCTTCAGGGGAAAGATGGACAGGGACTCTGCTGTCCTAGCTTCAGGGGAAAGATGGACAGGGACTCTGCTGTCCTAGCTTCAGGGGGAGATGGACAGGGACTCTGCTGTCCTAGCTTCAGGGGGAAGATGGACAGGGACTCTGCTGTCCTAGCTTCAGGGGGAGATGGACAGGGACTCTGCTGTCCTAGCTTCAGGGGGGAGATGGGCAGGGATTCTGCTGCCCTAGCTTCAGGGGGAAGGTGGGCAGGGACTCTGCTGCCCTAGCTTCAGGGGGGAAGATGGACAGGGACTCTGCTGTCCTAGCTTTAGGGGAAAGATGGACAGGGACTCTGCTGTCCTAGCTTCAGGGGGGAAGATGGACAGGGACTCTGCTGTCCTAGCTTCAGGGGAAAGATGGACAGGGACTCTGCTGTCCTAGCTTTAGGGGAAAGATGGACAGGGACTCTGCTGTCCTAGCTTCAGGGGAAAGATGGACAGGGACTCTGCTGTCCTAGCTTCAGGGGAAAGATGGACAGGGACTCTGCTGTCCTAGCTTCAGGGGGAGATGGACAGGGACTCTGCTGTCCTAGCTTCAGGGGGAAGATGGACAGGGACTCTGCTGTCCTAGCTTCAGGGGGGAGATGGACAGGGACTCTGCTGTCCTAGCTTCAGGGGGGATGGGCAGGGATTCTGCTGCCCTAGCTTCAGGGGGAAGGTGGGCAGGGACTCTGCTGTCCTAGCTTCAGGGGGGAAGATGGACAGGGACTCTGCTGTCCTAGCTTTAGGGAGAAGCTGGGCAAGGACTCTGCTGTCCTAGCTTCAGGGGGAAGATGGACAGGGACTCTGCTGTCCTAGCTTCAGGGGGGAAGATGTACAGGGACTCTGCTGTCCTAGCTTCAGGGGAAAGATATAAAGGGACTCTGCTGGCCTAGCTTCAGGGGGGAAGATGGACAGGGTCTCTGCTGTCCTAGCTTCAGGGGAAAGATGGACAGGGACTCTGCTGTCCTAGCTTTAGGGGAAAGATGGACAGGGACTCTGCTGTCCTAGCTTCAGGGGGGAAGATGGACAGGGACTCTGCTGTCCTAGCTTCAGGGGAAAGATGGACAGGGACCTCTGTCCTAGCTTTAGGGGAAAGATGGACAGGGACTCTGCTGTCCTAGCTTCAGGGGGAGATGGACAGGGACTCTGCTGTCCTAGCTTCAGGGGGGAGATGGACAGGGTCTCTGCTGTCCTAGCTTCAGGGGAAAGATGGACAGGGTCTCTGCTGTCCTAGCTTCAGGGGAAAGATGGACAAAGTCTCTGCTGTCCTAGCTTCAGGGGGAAGATGGACAGGGTCTCTGCTGTCCTAGCTTTAGGGGGGAAGATGGACAGGGACTCTGCTGTCCTAGCTTCAGGGGGAAGATGGGGAGGGACTCTGCTGTCCTAGCTTCAGGGGAAAGATGGACAGGGTCTCTGCTGTCCTAGCTTCAGGGGGAAGATGGACAGGGACTCTGCTGTCCTAGCTTCAGGGGAAAGATGGACAGGGACTCTGCTGTCCTAGCTTCAGGGGGGAGATGGACAGGGTCTCTGCTGTCCTAGCTTCAGGGGAAAGATGGACAGGGACTCTGCTGTCCTAGCTTTAGGGGAAAGATGGACAGGGACTCTGCTGTCCTAGCTTCAGGGGGAAGATGGACAGGGACTCTGCTGTCCTAGCTTCAGGGGAAAGATGGACAGGGACTCTGCTGTCCTAGCTTTAGGGGAAAGATGGACAGGGACTCTGCTGTCCTAGCTTCAGGGGGGAAGATGGACAGGGACTCTGCTGTCCTAGCTTCAGGGGGGAGATGGACAGGGTCACTGCTGTCCTAGCTTCAGGGGAAAGATGGACAGGGTCTCTGCTGTCCTAGCTTCAGGGGAAAGATGGACAAAGTCTCTGCTGTCCTAGCTTCAGGGGGGAAGATGGACAGGGTCTCTGCTGTCCTAGCTTTAGGGGGAAAGATGGACAGGGACTCTGCTGTCCTAGCTTCAGGGGGAAGATGGGGAGGGACTCTGCTGTCCTAGCTTCAGGGGGAAGATGGACAGGGACGCTGCTGTCCTAGCTTCAGGGGGAAGATGGACAGGGACTCTGCTGTCCTAGCTTCAGGGGAAAGATAGACAGGGACTCTGCTGTCCTAGCTTCAGGGGGAAGATGGACAGGGACTCTGCTGTCCTAGCTTCAGGGGGAAGATGGACAGGGACTCTGCTGTCCTAGCTTCAGGGGAAGATGGACAGGGACTCTGCTGTCCTAGCTTCAGGGGGGAGATGGACAGGGTCTCTGCTGTCCTAGCTTCAGGGGAAAGATGGACAGGGACTCTGCTGTCCTAGCTTCAGGGGGAAGATGGACAGGGACTCTGCTGTCCTAGCTTTAGGGGGGAAGATGGACAGGGACAGGGTCTCTGCTGTCCTAGCTTCAGGGGGAAGATGGGCAGGGACTCTGCTGTCCTAGCTTCAGGGGAAAGATGGACAGGGACTCTGCTGTCCTAGCTTCAGGGGGAAGATGGACAGGGACTCTGCTGTCCTAGCTTTAGGGGGGAAGATGGACAGGGACAGGGTCTCTGCTGTCCTAGCTTCAGGGGGAAGATGGGCAGGGACTCTGCTGTCCTAGCTTCAGGGGAAAGATGGACAGGGACTCTGCTGTCCTAGCTTCAGGGGAAAGATGGACAGAGACTCTGCTGTCCTAGCTTTAGGGGAAAGATGGGGGTGCCTGAACAGAGAAGAGCTGTGACTGGGTTGAGCTGCCCTCCCTGTAGGGGTGGGACGGCCAAGAGACCAGATTCTGCAGAACAGAGTGCTCAGGTTGGGGTGTAGGGTTGGAGGATAGCCTGAAGATAGGGAGGGGCAGTTCTTCTTGCTACTCTGTAGGGATACCATGGTCTTGTAGTGGATGCGAGCTTCTTTAGGAAGACAGTGGAGTATGTGGAGGAGTGGACACACACATCATTGAGATCATCCACATAAACAGCCAGGCAGTCAGCTAGCTACAACTATCAAGGGAAGGTGACTTTTCCTTGCTTTCACAAAATGAAATTATTATTATTATATATTTTTGTTTTAAACTTTGCTATCACCCCAGTGTGGGACCGGTGAAAATATCATGTTACAAAAAGGTGTTTGCTGTTCCAAAAATACCACTTCACCAATCAACGGAGTGAAGCTTGTACTAACCATCTCCCATTCGTTCCTCCCTTCTCTATCTGCTCCCATTCGTTCCTCCTCTTCTCTATCTGCTCTCCCATTCGTTCCTCCCTTCTCTATCTGCTCTCCCATTCGTTCCTCCCTTCTCTATCTGCTCTCCCATTCGTTCCTCCCTTCTCTATCTATCCCCTCCCATTCGTTCCTCCCTTCTCTATCTGCTCTCCCATTCGTTCCTCCCTTCTCTATCTGCTCTCCCATTCGGTCCTCCCTTCTCTATCTGCTCTCCCATTCGTTCCCCTTCTCTATCTATGCTCTCCCATTCGTTCCTCCCTTCTCTATCTATGCTCTCCCATTCGTACATCCTCCTTCTCTATCTGCTCTCCCATTCCCTCCTCCCTTCTCTATCTATCCTCTCCCATTCGTTCCTCCCTTCTCTATCTGCTCCCCATTCGTTCCTCCCTTCTCTATCTGCTCTCCCATTCGTTACTCCCTTCTCTACTGCTCTCCCATTCGTTCTCCTTCTCTATCTGCTCTCCCATTCGTTCCTCCCTTCTTCTTCTATCTGCTCTCCCATTCCCTCCTCCCGTCTCTATCTATCCCCTCCCATTCACTCCTCCTCCCTTCTCTATCTGCTCTCCCATGCGTTCCTCCCTTCTCTATCTGCTCTCCCATTCGTTCCTCCCTTCTCTATCTGGCTCTCCATTCGATCCTCCTTCTCTATCTGCTCTCCCATTCGTTCCTGCCCTTCTCTATCTGCTCTCCCATTCGTTCCTCCCTTCTCTATCATTCTCTCATTCATACTGTCTAATCATTCTCCGTTGTAATCAATTCTCTTATTCATGCTCTAATCATTCTCCCCATTCTCCAGTTAAGACCATCTATAAGGCTGCTGAATAACGGACTATTGGTCTACAATCACTAAGCCTAAAGGGCACTGGGATTGAACTCGTGATGCTCGGAGCTTGCCGCTCAGACCGCTGCCCCACTGCAGATCACAATGCTTTAGCAGCCTTGAGAATACTTGATGGGCAATAGCACTTCGGTTTATTTATTTATTTATTTATTTTACTATTTTGTGTTGAGGCCATAACCTTTTCCACTCGAATTAATGTCTTAAGTGTCAACCTTTTGAGTTGTGTCTGTGTATTCCTGTAACCACGCATAATTAACACTGTAACAACGCGAATGAACGCGTAAAAAAGACACTAATCACAAAACGGCAAATGTCAAAGGGAAACTATGAGATGTTGTTGTGTGTAGAGCCCTTAATAAACGCCCAAGAGTCAACATTGGGAGACTCCTGCTTCACATAGACTAACTACGAATTCACGACATGCACGGCTAAAGCCAGAGACGTATTACGGACTAAACGTTTACCACACGTTTTACGTCCTTAAACGAAAATGAATGTCCTCGTAAGAAGAAAAGTGTTATTCAAGCCTACTACACATTTTCCTCTATTTGATTTCAGACAATTCAGAATTAACTGATAATGAGACAACATCATTTGTGTTTGTGTGGGTGTGTGTGTGTGTGTTTGAAGCGGCAACAACAACCTGCGTACCAGGGGAGGATGCCTTGCCTCTGAGGTGTGTGCCGTGCTTTCGGGAACCGTTACCGTTTCATTTCAGCATTTAAAACACACTAAACACGCACGCGCGCGCACACAAACTGCGAGTATGCGAGCACAAGAAGCCCCCCCCGTAGGCTCTCAGATCACATCCAACAATTATGCAAATGTATCGCGTTTAATCCATGCATTACCACGTATCTGAGACCCTATGCATGACAGGGCCCCCAGCGACACACACACACACACACACACACACAACACACACACACACACAGCACACTCCGACCGCATGCGAGAACCCCGTGCGTGACAGGGCAGTGTGTGCCCCCCCCCCAAGGCGCAGCGTGAAAATAATGCCCACAAATGACCCATGAGACTCTCCACTCTCCTCACGCAGTCTCCATCGCCTCATCCCTCCTCTCTCTCTCTCTCTCTCTCTCCTCTCTCTCCTCTCTCTCTCCTCTCTCTCAAACAAAACACAAACCAAAATATTTTTTCCCACTCAAAGTTATAAAAAAAACACAGCTCGAACCTTTTAGCAGGATCCCGTAGACGGCGCACAGCGTCAGAACCAATGACGCTGGAGAATCATCCTGTCTTCTTCTCCTTTATCCCTGTCCTCTTTCCTCGTGCTCCCGAAAGCCCCGGCGTGGTTATCCTGGTGGGCTAGCCAGTCTGTCTTTCGTGTTGCTGGGATTCGGTATAGGCTCCTCTATTTTAACCGATTAGGTAATAAACGTTTTAACGTGTTTTTTTTTTCTTCCTTGTATTTTGTCTAGTCCTCCTTGGATGAAGAATGTCCCTTGTAATTACCGGTAGAGCACTGATAATGTGTGTAACTGCCTCCGTAGCTGTGAGAATGAGTCGGTGTGTATTTCCTCCGGTAAGGAGAGATATGTTGCCGTAGTCCGCTCTGCTCTCGCACACAGAATCGGAAAAGTGCCGCTTTGATGCTCAGGGAGGAACCAGAGTCTTAGTCCCCGCCCTCACTGTGGTGAACTGAAAGGAGTTTGGTTAACCAATCAGTGGCCGCCCATGGTTTGGGCGGCCTGTGTGTATATGTGTGTCTGTGTGTGTATATGGTAATGTCCTTGTGTGTGTGTGTCCTGTGTGTGTATATCTGTGTCTGTGTGGTGTGTAATGTGTGTGGTGAGTGAGGGGATTCGATTAATTTTGGTCCCGGGCCGCCCGGTCAGTGATTGGTTGCACCAGATGAAAATTTGATTGCATTCGTTTGGAAGCTGGTCTGCCCATTCAAAGCCCAAGGCGAAGTCAGCTCAAAAGAAAGTGGACGGTAAATTAAGCACGTGGAGTTGAGGATCGTTGTTTTTCACATTGCAAAAGTGATCGCTTTTGATTAAAATATTTTGTTTGCCTTCCCAATGGAAACTAGTTTGAAAGTTCAAACATATATATTTGATGGAAATGACCGAAAGACTTAGATTTGATTTGAGAGAGGCACACCAAGTGGTGTAAAGTACTTAAGAAAACATGCTTTGAAGTACTACTTAGCAGCGGTGGAAAAAGTACCCAATTGTCATTCTCAAGTAAAAGTGTAGATACATTAATAGAAAGTCACCCAGTAAAATACTACTTAAGTAAAATTCTAAAAGTATTTGGTTCTATATACTTAAGTATCAAAATAATATGTAATTGCTCAAATATACTTTTAAGTATAAAAGTAAAAGCGTGAATCATTTCAAATTCATTCTATTAAGCAAAGCAGGTGGCACCATTTAATTTGTAATTTTTGAAATGAAACTTAATTTAAAAAAAATATGCATTTGTGTTTAATGAGTTTGCCAGATCAGAGGCAAAAGAGATGGCTATGTGTTTTCTTGATAAGTGTGTGTTATAGACCATTTTCTTGTCCTGCTAAGCCTTCAAAATGTAACAAGTACTTTTGGGTGTCAGGTAAAATGTATGAAGTAAAAAGTACATTATTTTCTTTAGGAATGTAGTGAAGTAAAAGTTGTCAAAAACATAAATAGTAAAGCAAAGTACAGATACCCCCCCCCCCAAAAAAAACTGACTAAAGTAGTACTTTAAAGTATTTTTTTACTTAAGTACTTTACACCACTGCTAATTAAGACAGACAGTGTCTCATGCATGCGTTGTTTTCCTCAGATTGCAGTCTGAGTGTCCACATCTAGTTCAACAGCAGCTTGAGTCTGTTTGGTTTATGAAATAATATAAATACATTTTAAGATTTCATAAGATGGGATTGATTATCTTATGAAATAACACATAATTAGACAATATGTTTCAATGTGCTATTTAAAAAATATATTTAGCCAAATACAAAACAAACAATAAAGGAATAAACGAACTGTGACTATAGAGTTGCTACATGCACTAACTCAAAACAATATCCCATAACCCACAGGTGGAAAAAAATGCTTCTTAAGTATGATCCCCAATTAGAGACAACGATAGCCAGCTGCCTCTAATTGGGATTATACCAAACACCCAAACATAGAAAAACTAAACTAGAACCCCCACATAGAAAATAATAACTAGAAAAACCCCAGTCACGCCCTGACCTACTCTACCATAGAAAAATAAGAGCTCTCTATGGTCAGGACTTGACATCTATAGAATTGAGGTCAGGGCTTGTGATGGCCACTCCAATACATTGACTTTGGTTCTCCTTAAGCCATTTTGCCACAATTTGGAAGTATGCTTGGGGTCATTGTCCATTTAGAAGACCCATTTGCGACCAAGCTTTAATGTCCTGACTGATGTCTTGAGATGTTGCCTTCAATATATCCACATAATTTTCCTCCTCATGATGCCATCTATTTTGTTAAGTGCACCAGTCCCTCATGCAGCAAAGCACCCCCACAACATGATGCTGCCACCCCCGTGCTTCACTGTTGGGATGGTGTTCTTCGACTTGCAAGCCTCCCCTTTCTCCTCCAAACATAACAATGGTCATTACGGCCAAACAGTTCTATTTTTGTTTCATCAGACCAGAGGACATATCTCCAAAAAGTATAATCTTTGTCCCCATGTGCAGTTGCAAGCCATAGTCTTGCTTTTTTATGGTGGTTTTGGAGCAGTGGCTACTTCCTTCCTTCGATATAGGACTCGTTTTACTGTGGATACAGATACTTTTGTACCTGTTTCCTCCAGCATCTTCACAGGCGGCAGGGTAGCATGGTGGTTAGAGCATTGGCCTAGTAACTGAAAGATTGCACGTTTGAATCCCCGAGCTGACAAGGTACAAATCTGTCATTCTGCCCCTGAACAAGGTAGTTAACCCACTATTCTTAGGATGTCATTGAAAATAAGAATTTGTTCTTAACTGACTTGCCTAGTTAAATCAAATTAATGCATTTAAAAAAGATCCTTTGCTGTTGTGCTGGGATTGATTTTCACTTTTCGCACCAAAGTACGTTCATCTCTAGGAGACAGAACGCATCTCCTTCTGAGAGTATGACTGGCTGCGTAGTCCCATGTGTTTATACTTGCGTACTATTGTTTCTATAGATGAACGTGGTCCCTTCAGGCGTTTGGAAATTGCTCCCAAGGATGAACCAGACTTGTGGAGGTCTACAATTTTTCTTCTGAGGTCTTGGCTGATTTCTTTTGATTTTCCATGATGTCAAGCAAAGAGGCACTGAGTTTGAAGGTAGGCCCTTGAAATACATCCACAGGTACACCTCCAATTGACTCAAATGATGTCAATTAGCCTATCAGAAGCTTCTAAAGCTATGACATTATTTTCTGGAATTTTCCAAGCTGTTTAAAGGCACAGTCAACTTAGTCTATGTAAACTTCTGACCCACTGGAATTGTGATACAGTTATATAAGTCAAATAATCTGTCTGTAACAATTGTTGGAACAATTACTTGTGTCATACCCAAAGGAGTCCTAACTGACTTGCCAAAACTATAGTTTGTTAACAAGAAATTTGTGGAGTGGTTGAAAAACAAGTTTTAAAGATAAACTTCTCCTTAATGCAACTGCTGTGTCAGATTTTAAAAAAGCTTTACGGCGAAAGCACGCCATGCGATAATCTGAGTACAGCGCTCAGTCACCAAAACAAGCCATACAGATACCCGCCATGTTGTGGAGTCAACAAAAGTCAGATATAGCGTTATAAATATTCACTTACCTTTGATGATCTTCATCGGAATGCACTCCCAGCAATCCCAGTTCCACAATAAATGTTTGTTTTGTTCGATAAAGTTCATCTTTATGTCCAAATACCTCCTTTTTGTTCGCGCATTTAGTTCACTAATCCAAATGCACAAAGCGCGGGCACTAAGTCCAGACGAAAAGTCCAAAAAGTTCCATTAAAGTTCATAGAAACATGTCAAATGATGTATATAATCAATCTTTAGGATGTTTTTATCATAAATCTTCAATATTTAGTCTCACGGCCACGCGCGAGACTAAACTAAAGGCTTTCAGCCTGATCACTTGTTGATGCAGCTCTTATTTGCTCCCCTTTCACAATAGAAGCATGAAACAACTTTCTAAAGACTGTTGACATCTAGTGGAAGCCTTTGGAAGTGCAATCTGACCCCATTTACACTGGATATTGGATAGGCAATCACTTGAAAAACTACAAACCTCAGATTTCTCACTTCCTAGTTGAATTCTTCTCAGGTTTTCACCTGCCATATGAGTTCTGTTATACTTACAGACATCATTCAAACAGTTTTAGAAACTTCAGAGTGTTTTCTATCCAAATCCACTAATAATCCACTAATAATATGCATATCCTAGCTTCTGGGCCTGAGTAGCAGGCAGTTTACTCTGGGCACGCTTTTCATCCAGATGTGAAAATTCTGCCCCCTAGTCCAAGGAGGTTTTAATGACTCAAACCTAAGTGTATGTAAACTTCCGACTTCAACTGTATGTTCTGAAATGCAGTCAGTACAAATGAATGATTCTAATTCAATGTTGTTTCTTGATGGTGTGTAGGAAAGGGAGGGGCTTGGATGGGCATGATGACAAAAATAATGCAAGCAAAATGAAATTAGGATGTCACTAACATAAAACATGACCCAGCTACGGGGTCAATCCCCCAACCCAACACACTGGGTTGTTTTAACACAGAAATACAGTCTAATTTACCCCACAGCTACGGGGTCAATCCCCCAACCCAACACACTGGGTTGTTTTAACACAGAAATACAGTCTAATTTACCCCACAGCTGCGGGGTCAATCCCCCAACCCAACACACTGGGTTGTTTTAACACAGAAATACAGTCTAATTTACCCCACAGCTGCGGGGTCAATCCCCCAACCCAACACACTGGGTTGTTTTAACACAGAAATACAGTCTAATTTACCCCACAGCTGCGGGGTCAATCCCCCAACCCAACACACTGGGTTGTTTTAACACAGAAATACAGTCTAATTTACCCCACAGCTGCGGGGTCAATCCCCCAACCCAACACACTGGGTTGTTTTAACACAGAAATACAGTCTAATTTACCCCACAGCTGCGGGGTCAATCCCCCAACCCAACACACTGGGTTGTTTTAACACAGAAATACAGTCTAATTTACCCCACAGCTACGGGGTCAATCCCCCAACCCAACACACTGGGTTGTTTTAACACAGAAATACAGTCTAATTTACCCCACAGCTGCGGGGTCAATCCCCCAACCCAACACACTGGGTTGTTTTAACACAGAAAACAGTCTAATTTACCCCACAGCTACGGGGTCAATCCCCCAACCCAACACACTGGGTTGTTTTAACACAGAAACAGTCTAATTTACACCACAGCTACGGGTCAATCCCCCAACCCAACACACTGGGTTGTTTTAACACAGAAATACAGTCTAATTTACCCCACAGCTACGGGGTCGATCCCCCAACCCAACACACTGGGTTGTTTTAACACAGAAATACAGTCTAATTTACCCCACAGCTGCGGGGTCAATCCCCCAACCCAACACACTGGGTAGTTTTAACACAGAAATACAGTCTAATTTACCCCACAGCTGCGGGGTCAATCCCCCAACCCAACACACTGGGTTGTTTTAACACAGAAATACAGTCTAATTTACCCCACAGCTGCGGGGTCAATCCCCCAACCCAACACACTGGGTTGTTTTAACACAGAAATACAGTCTAATTTACCCCACAGCTGCGGGGTCAATCCCCCAACCCAACACACTGGGTTGTTTAACCCAGAAATACAGTCTAATTTACCCCACAGCTGCGGGGTCAATCCCCCAACCCAACACACTGGGTTGTTTTAACACAGAAATACAGTCTAATTTACCCCACAGCTACGGGGTCAATCCCCCAACCCAACACACTGGGTTGTTTTAACACAGAAATACAGTCTAATTTACCCCACAGCTGCGGGGTCAATCCCCCAACCCAACACACTGGGTTGTTTTAACACAGAAATACAGTCTAATTTACCCCACAGCTGCGGGGTCAATCCCCCAACCCAACACACTGGGTAGTTTTAACACAGAAATACAGTCTAATTTACCCCACAGCTGCGGGGTCAATCCCCCAACCCAACACACTGGGTTGTTTTAACACAGAAATACAGTCTAATTTACCCCACAGCTACGGGGTCAATCCCCCAACCCAACACACTGGGTTGTTTTAACACAGAAAAGTCTAATTTACACCACAGCTACGGGGTCAATCCCCAACCCAACACACTGGGTTGTTTTAACACAGAAATACAGTCTAATTTACCCCACAGCTACGGGGTCAATCCCCAACCCACACACTGGGTTGTTTTAACACAGAAATACAGTCTAATTTACCCCACAGCTGCGGGGTCAATCCCCCAACCCAACACACTGGGTTGTTTTAACACAGAAATACAGTCTAATTTACCCCACAGCTGCGGGGTCAATCCCCCAACCCAACACACTGGGTTGTTTTAACACAGAAATACAGTCTAATTTACACCACAGCTGCGGGGTCAATCCCCCAACCCAACACACTGGGTTGTTTTAATACAGAAATACAGTCTAATTTACCCCACAGCTGCGGGGTCAATCCCCCAACCCAACACACTGGGTTGTTTTAACACAGAAATACAGTCTAATTTACACCACAGCTACGGGGTCAATCCCCCAACCCAACACACTGGGTTGTTTTAACACAGAAATACAGTCTAATTTACCCCACAGCTACGGGGTCAATCCCCCAACCCAACACACTGGGTTGTTTTAACACAGAAATACAGTCTAATTTACCCCACAGCTGCGGGGTCAATCCCCCAACCCAACACACTGGGTTGTTTTAACACAGAAATACAGTCTAATTTACCCCACAGCTGCGCGGTCAATCCCCCAACCCAACACACTGGGTTGTTTTAACACAGAAATACAGTCTAATTTACCCCACAGCTGCGGGGTCAATCCCCCAACCAACACACTGGGTTGTTTTAACACAGAAATACAGTCTAATTTACCCACAGCTGCGGGGTCAATCCCCCAACCCAACACACTGGGTTGTTTTAATACAGAAATACAGTCTAATTTACCCCACAGCTGCGGGTCAATCCCCCAACCCAAACACTGGGTAGTTTTAACACAGAAATACAGTCTAATTTACCCCACAGCTGCGGGGTCAATCCCCCAACCCAACACACTGGGTTGTTTTAACACAGAAACAGTCTAATTTACCCCACAGCTACGGGGTCAATCCCCCAACCCAACACACTGGGTAGTTTTAACACAGAAATACAGTCTAATTTACCCCACAGCTGCGGGGTCAATCCCCCAACCCAACACACTGGGTTGTTTTAACACAGAAATACAGTCTAATTTACACCACAGCTGCGGGGTCAATCCCCCAACCCAACACACTGGGTTGTTTTAACACAGAAATACAGTCTAATTTACCCCACAGCTGCGGGGTCAATCCCCCAACCCAACACACTGGGTTGTTTTAACACAGAAATACAGTCTAATTTACCCCACAGCTGCGGGGTCAATCCCCCAACCCAACACTGGGTTGTTTTAACACAGAAATACAGTCTAATTTACCCCACAGCTGCGCGGTCAATCCCCCAACCCAACACACTGGGTTGTTTAACACAGAAATACAGTCTAATTTACCCCACAGCTGCGGGGTCAATCCCCAACCCAACACACTGGGTTGTTTTAACACAGAAATACAGTCTAATTTACCCCACAGCTGCGGGGTCAATCCCCCAACACAAACACTGGGTTGTTTTAACACAGAAATACAGTCTAATTTACCCCACAGGCGGGGTCAATCCCCCAACCCAACACACTGGGTTGTTTTAAACAGAAATACAGTCTAATTTACCCCACAGCTGCGGGGTCAATCCCCCCCCAACACACTGGGTTGTTTTAACACAGAAATACAGTCTAATTTACCCACAGCTGCGGGGTCAATCCCCCAACCCAACACACTGGGTTGTTTTAACACAGAATACAGTCTAATTTCCCCACAGCTGCGGTGTCAATCCCCCAACCCAACACACTGGGTTTTTTAACACAGAAATACAGTCTAATTTACCCCACAGCTGCGGGGTCAATCCCCCAACCCAACACACTGGGTTTTTAACACAGAAATACAGTCTAATTTACCCCACAGCTGGGTCAAGCACTCAAGCCAACATGCTGGTTTAGAAGCATAACCCAACTCCAGTGAGATTAATTATCCCAATGTTGTGTTTGTCCAGAATTGACCCAGTGCTGGGTTGTCAAAATGGCCCAATTTTTTGGTGTAACAAATTCATTTTGGAAAAGTAATATCATAACAACATTTCTAGCTTTTTACGATGCCAAAATAAAAAATGTTCTGTAATTGTTTTCACTATCAAAATGTTGTTTGTTTTCTGATTGTTTCAACAAGCTTTGGATGAAGGATCGCTATCTCCAAAGTTCATTGAAATAGTTCAGAACTGGGTTTGATTTCGTTTATGTTTTAGTTATAACAATTTTGTTAATTAACTTTTAAACTTGCAGTAGTTGAAATCTATTGCTCAGTTATCACTTTACTCGTAAATATTTCTGTAGCTGTCCCTTTAAACAGCCTATAGTCAACATTCCCATAGAGTTCACGTTTCTCTCATGTAAATGTTGTATCTACATAAACCTATTAAATAAACAATTTGGGAAATATCCAGTGTTTGCTCTTCATGATTCTTTCATTGCGACTTCAGCTTGTATTGGATTTATTTTTATCTGTAGATACATTAATATAATATATTAATATATATTTACATAATTACTTAATTTTAGAACTTTTCGTTTTTTTTTCTCTGAGCAGTAAGTTTATTTAAAGTTATGTGAATTGGTTTATGTGTAGATACACACAGTAACCAAAATCCTGTCCTATTTTGCACATTGATACTGATTTCCCAGAATTGATTTCCCAGAATTGATTTCCCAGAATTGATTTCCCAGAAATTCACAAGTTGTCACAAAATTTACCCCAACAGTTTACTACAAAACTAATTTGCATGTGAAAATATGCTTGCCGCAAATTTGCGACAAATTGGTCAAAGGTTTGCCACAACTGTTTGCCGGAAGCCTGTTATTGAACTCAACCTGTAGGAGGTTTGTTTGTTGTTATTGACTGGAGGGGAAACAGTTGCGGGCAAATTTCTGACAGATCGGTTCCGAAGGGAACAAACTTTTCAGGTGGCGGGAGGTTTTCGCCGATGACCCTCTCTGCAGACTGGACAATAAGTTGCCATTTGCCCTTGCAGTGGGATCCAAACCCGACGGTGATGTAAGAGGTGAGGATGGACTCAACGATTGATGTTAAAAAAAAAAATCAGAATTGACTGGGAGATATAGTTTTTATATCCGCTGGTGTGCCTTCTTGGTGACCGCTGCGATGTTGTCCTCCCACTAGGGGATGGGACAGTTAGCCAATGTGCGGGAACATTGCTTGGTCGGCCTAATTGAGGTAGTATGTACATGATTGTACAGTTAAAGTGACTATTATCACTGTGATATGTTGTTGTTTATCTACATTAGTTGACTGTAAATCACTAGATATTCGACATGTACATGTACAGTGAGTTCCAGTATTGAGACAGTGGCTCACCGACTTGACAGCTCTAACGCAGTTCCACCAGCTACGCGTGTGTAGGCTATCGCATGTTTATGCTTGATCTGATTGAATCTAGGCCTTCATGTCAACTGTCCCTGACCACTGTTACTTTTTTAGTTGGTGTTGTCAGTATCACAATTACTGACTTGTTTCTGGGCAACTTTTTATCAAAGTGTATAATTGGACTCTCGCCTGGTGGCGAAGCAGGAAATGCAAGTTGCTGTCATCGAAGAGGTTCTGACGGTTTTATCAAAAATGTAAAAATGTCAATCCAAATGTGAAAGTTTATGTGATCAAATCAAATCAAATGCAAATTTATTTATATAGCCCTTCGTACATCAGCTGAAATCTCAAAGTGCTGTACAGAAAACCCAGCTAACCCCAAACAGCAAGCAATGCATGTGAAAGAAGCACGGTGGCTGGGAAAAACTCCCTAGAAAACTCCTGAGAAAGGCCAAAAAACCTAGGAAAAACCTAGAGAGGAACCAGGCTATGAGGGGTGTGGCCAGTCCTCTTCTTGCTGTGCCGGTGGATATTATAACAGAACATGGTCAAGATGTTAAATGTTCGTAAATGACCAGCATGGTCAAATAATAAAGATAAGCATAGTAATTGTCGAGGGTGCAACAAGCACGTCCGGTGAACAGTCAGGGTTCCGTAGCCGCAGGCAGAACAGTTGAAACTGGAGCAGCAGCATGGCCAGGTGGACTGGGGACAGCAAGGATCATCATGCCAGGTAGTCCTGAGGCATGGGTCCTAGGCTCAGGTCCTCCGAGAGAAGAAAGAAGAGAGAAAGAGAGAATTAGAGAGAGCAGATTTACATTCACACAGTACACCGGATAAGACAAGAAATACTCCAGATGTAACAGACTGACCCTAGCCCCCCGACACATAAACTACTGCAGCATAAATACTGGAGGCTGAGACAGGAGGGATCAGAAGACACTGTGGCCCCATCCGATGATACCCCCGGACAGGGCCAAACAGGCAGGATATAACCCCACCCACTTTGCCAAAGCACAGCCCCCACACCACTAGAGGGATATCTACAACCACCAACTTACCGTCCGAAGACAAGGCCGAGTATAGCCCACAAAGATGTCCGCCACGGCACAACCCAGGGGCGCCAACCCAGACAGGAAGACCACGTCAGTGGCTCAACCTACTCAAGTGACGCACCCCTCCCATGGACGGCATGGAAACACCAGTAAGTCAGTGACTCAGCCCCTGTAAAAGGGTTAGAGGCAGAGAATCCCAGTGGGAAGAGGGGAACCGACAAGGCAGAGACAGCAAGGGCGGTTCGTTGCTCCAGCCTTTCCGTTCACCTTCACACTCCTGGGCCAGACTATACTTAATCATAGGACCTACTGAAGAGATAAGTCTTCAGTAAAGACTTAAAGGTTGAGACTGAGTCTGCGTCTCTCACATGGGTAGGCAGACCATTCCATAAAAATGGAGCTCTATAGGAGAAAGCCCTACCTCCAGCCGTTTGCTTAGAAATTCTAGGGACAATTTGGAGGCCTGCGTCTTGTGACCGTAGACGTAAAACTTTATATAATCACAAAAAAAACAACTATAAACACAGTTTCACAATTATTTCAGAGCAGAAAATCCACATCATCACATGTGAAATGTTCAAAAAACACTTTTCAGGTTTCAGATGATTTCACAAGTGCAAAAAAAACATGTGTAAAGGTCACGTCAAATCATTTGATTTTCATCATGTGAAATCATGTGGTTTTTCTGTAAGGGTTATTTCAATTAAATTAATTTCAAACAGCAGGGCAATACATGGGCTATCGAATTCTCCCTGCCACCATGTTGGTTTACAAAAAAAACAAAAAACCTTCCAATAAATCTACAGTCTGTATAAAGTTGTTCGTTCAATGGTCATTTGAAATGGAAAGGAACTCTATACAATAAGAAAACAGCAGCTCTGCTTATCCACCATTCATTCACCCAGTCTGTCCATTCAGAAAGCCAGTACTGTAACTCCAATGAGTACTACTGCTACACACACACACACACACCACAACACACACACACACACACACACACACACACCACACACACACACACACCCACACCACACAGTCTCTTTCTGTTCAACTCAGAAAGCACCACCTGCTTGATGCAGTTTCCCATTGTTCCTATCCTGCTGGCTAATGGGGTAACCTTGTATAGAACCACAGCACTGTGAATAGATGGGAGAGAGAGGGGGAAGGGAGGAGAGAGAGAGGGGGATAAGGGAGGAGAGAGAGAGGGGGAAAGGGAGGAGAGAGAGAGGGGGAAGGGAGGAGAGAAGAGTAGAAAGAGAGGGGGAAAGAAAGAGTGAAGAGTGGGGAGAGAGGAGAGAGAGGGGAGTGGGAGAGAGGGGGTGAGGAGGGGTGAGAGGGAGAGGAGAGGTGAAGTGGGAGAGAAAGAGGGAGGAGAGAGGGAGAGTGGGAGTGAGAAAGAGATGGGAGTGGAGGAGGGGGGGGGGAGAGAGAAGGGGAGAGAAAGGAGAGAGAGATATCTATTCAAGTGTCCATAGTCTCTTTTTTTCCTTCCTCTCTCTCTCTGTCCATCTCTCTCTCTCTCTCTGTCCATCTCTCTCTCTCTCTGTCCATCTCTCTCTCTCTCTCCCCTTCTCTCTCTCTCGCTCTCTCTCTCTTACACTCACAAAAGTTCCAAAATAATAAAGACATTTCAAATGTGCAAATAGTTAAAGTACAAAAGGGAAAAAAATAAACATAAATATAGATTGTATTTACAGTGGTGTTTGTTCTTCACTGGTTGCTCTTTTTCTTGAGGCAACAGGTCACAAATCTTGCTGCTGTGATGGCACACTGTGGTATTTCACCCAGTAGATATGGGAGTTTATTAAAATTTGATATGTTTTTTTATTTTTTATTCTTCGTCTGTCTGTGTAATCTGAGGGAAATATGTGTCTCTAATATGGTCATACATTGGGCAGGAGGTTAGGAAGTGCAACTCAGTTTCCACCTCATTTTGTTGGCAGTTTGTCTTCTCTTGAGAGCCAGGTCTGCCTACGGCTGCCTTTCTCAATAGCAAGGCTATGCTCACTGAGTCTGTACATAGTCAGATATTTCCTTAGGTTTGGGTCAGTCACAGTGGTCAGGTATTCTGCCGCTGTGTAGTCTCTGTTTAGGGCCAAATACAATTCTAGTTTGCTCAGTTTTATGTAAATTCTTTCCAATGTCTCAAATAATTATATTTTGTTTTCTCACGATTTTGTTGGGTCTAATTGTGTTGCTGTCCTGGTAGTTTGTGAACAGAGCCCCAGGACCAGCTTGCTTAGGGGACTCTTCTCCAGGTTAATTTCTCTGTAGGTGATGAATTTGCTTTGGAAGGTTTGGGAATGACTTCCTTTTAGGTGGTTGTAGAATTTAACGGGTCTTTTCTGGATTTTGATCATTAGCGGGTATCGGCCTAATTCTGCTCTGCATGCATTATTGATGTTTTGTGTTTTACACGGAGGATATTTTTGCAGAATTCGGCATGCAGAGTCTCAATTTGGTGTTTGTCCCATTTGTGATTTCTTGGTTGGTGAGCGGACCCCTGACCTCACAACCATAAAGGGCTCTATAACTGATTCAAGTATTTTTAGCCTGATCCTAATTTGTATGTCAAATTTCATGTTCCTTTTGATGGCATAGAAGACCCTTCAGATCGCTCACAGCTTTGTGGATGTTACCTGTGGAGCTGATGTTTAGTTTTTGTGCATTAGGGAAAGGATGTCTAGGTAGAATTTGTATTTGTGGTCCTGGAAACTGGACCTTTTTTGGGACACCATTATTTTTTGTTCTACTGAGATTTACTGTCAGGGCCCAGGTCTGACAGAATCTGTGCAGAAGATATAGGTGCTGCATAGGCCCTCCTTGGTTGGGGACAGAAGCACCAGATCATCAGCAAACAGTAGACTTTTGACTTCAGATTCTAGTAGGGTGAGGCCGGGTGCTGCAGACTGTTCTAGTGCCCTCACCAATTCGTTTATGGGTGGGGCTTAAGCTGCATCCCTGTCTCACCCCATGGCCATGTGGAAAGAAATGTGTGTGTTTTTTTTGCCAATTTAACTGCACACTTGCTGTTTGTGTACATGGGTTTTATAATGCCGTATGTTTTTTCTCCAATACCACTGTCCATCAATTTGTATTGCAGACCCTCATGCCAAACTGAATCGAAAGCTTTTTTGAAATTAACAAAGCACAAGAAGACTTTTCCTTTGTTTTGGTTTGTTTGTTTGTTCGTTAATTAGGGTGTACAGGGTGAATATGTGATCTGTCGTACCCTAATTTGGTAAAAAGACAAATTGACATTTCCTCAGTACATTGTTTTCACTGAGGAAATGTACGAGACTGCTGTTAAGAATAATGCAGAGGATTTTCCCAAGGTTGCTGTTGACGCATATCCCACGGTAGTTGTTGGGGTCAAAGTTGTCTCCACTTTTGTGAATTGGGGTGATCTGTCCTTGGTTCCAAACGTTGTGGAATATGCCAGAGCTGAGGATGATGTTTAAGAGTTTTAGTATAGCCAATTGGAATTTGTGGTCTGTATATTTGACCATTTCATTTAGGATACAATCAACCCCACAGGCCTTTTTGGGTTGGAGGGTTTGTATTTTGTCCCGTAGTTAATTCAATGTAATTGGAGAATCCAGTGTGTTCTGATAGTCTTTAATAGTTGATTTAAAAATGAGTAATTGATCATGTATATGTTTTTGCTGTTTGTCTTTTGTTATAGGGACAAAAAGATTGGAGAAGTGGTTTATCCAGACATCTCTGTTTTGGATAGATAACTCTTCATGTTGTTGTTTGTTTAGTGTTTTCCAATTGTCCCAGAAGTGGTTTGATTCTATGGATTCTTCCATTGAGCTGATTTCTGACGTGCTGTTCCTTCTTTCTCCGTAGTGTATTTCTGTATTGTTTTAGTGATTCACCATAGTGAAGGACTAGACTCAGGTTTTCTGGGTCTCTGTGTTTTGGTTGATAGGTTTCTCAATTAGATTGTTAGGTTTTTGCATTCTTCATCAAACCATTTGTCATTGTTGTTCATTTTCTTAGGTTGTCTGCTTGACAACTGAGAGGTCAAATTTACTGATTAGTTTTTCTACTGCCAAGTTTCCACCTTCACTATTACAGTGAAACCTTTGTCCAGGGTAAGGGATTGCATTTGTTGTTAATTAGTTGTTTTTGGTAAATTTTCACACAATTTTCCTTCCATCTATTGCATTTGTTAGTGTTATTCAGTTTCTCTGGCGTTGATGCCTCATGGTCGAGTATTGCTCTTTTCAAGCAGACTGTGATTTTGCTGGGATCTGATAGGGGTGTCAGTGGACTGACTGTGAAAGCTCTAAGAGACTCTGGGTTGAGGTCAGTGATAAAGTAGTCTACAGTACTACTGCCAATAGATGAGCTGTTGGTGTACCTACCATAGGAGTCTCCTCGAAGCCTACCATTGATTATGTACATACCCAGCTTCAAACAGAGCTGCAGGAGTTTGGCCCATTTTTGTTGGTTGTGTTGTCGTATTTGTATTTGTTATATGGGGGAAGGAATGCTGTCACCTCCAGGTAGGTGTTTGTCCCCCTGTGTGCTGAGAGGTGTCGGGTTCCTGTCCAGTTCTGGTGTTTAGGTCGCCACAGACTAGTACATGTCCCTGGGCCTGGAAATCATTGATCTCCCCCTCTAGGATGGAGAAGCTGTCATCGTTAAAGTATGGGGATTCTAGTGGGGGGATATAGGTAGGATGGAGAAGCTGTCATCGTTAAAGTATGGGGATTCTAGTGGGGGGATATAGGTAGGATGGAGAAGCTGTCATCGTTAAAGTATGGGGATTCTATTGGGGAGGATATAGGTAGCACACAGGAGGACATTTTTCTCTGTTCTCTCTCATTTCCGTTTGAATTTATAGCCAGATGTAAAATGTTTCTGTTGGTGTACCTACCGAAGGAGTCCCCTCGAAGCCTAGAAGAAGAAGAACAGATGAGGACAATTATCTCTGTTGAGATAATTTCCTTTTTAATTTTTAGCTGGATGTAAAATGTTCCCTATTTCACACCTGGTAGTTTGGTGGATGGGACTACCATCTGTCTGTAACCTAGAGGGCAACCAGTGGGTCTCCACTATACCATGTTTCTTGTAGGATGACAATGTCTGTATTTCCAATTTCTTTGATGAAGTCTGGGTTCCTGATCTTTAAGCTAAAGGCAGAAAACCTCAGAACTTGTACATTCCAGAATGAGATAGTTAAAGCGTTGTGTTCCATAGTGTCTAGTGTTGTTATTGTGTGGTTCATCCTCGGACCATCACAGTAGGTGTAAGCAGAGCATGTTGAGCATTGAGTGGGTGTAACAGTGGGGGGGTTGGGCGGGTGTAATAGTGGGGGTTGGGTGGGTGTAATAGTGGGGGTTGGGTGGGTGTAATAGTGGGGGGGTTGGGTGGGTGTAATAGTGGGGGGTGGGGGGGTGTAATAGTGGGGGTTGGGTGGGTGTAATAGTGGGGGTTGGGCGGTGTTAGTGGGGGGGTTGGGTGGGTGTAATAGTGGGGGTTGGGCGGGTGTAATAGTGGGGGTTGGGCGGGTGTAATAGTGGGGGGTTGGGTGGGTGTAATAGTGGGGGTTGGGCGGGTGTAATAGTGGGGGTTGGGCGGGTGTAATAGTGGGGGGTTGGGCGGGTGTAATAGTGGGGGGTTGGGTGGGTGTAATAGTGGGGGTTGGGCGGGTGTAATAGTGGGGGGTTGGACGGGTGTAATAGTGGGGGTTGGGCGGGTGTAATAGTGGGAGGGTTGGGCGGGTGTAATAGTGGGTGGTTGGGCGGGTGTAATAGTGGGTGGTTGGGCGGGTGTAATAGTGGGGGTTGGGCGGGTGTAATAGTGGGGGTTTGGCTGGAGTAATAGTGGGTGGTTGGGCGGGTGTATTAGTGGGGGTTGGGTGGGTGTAATAGTGGGGGGGGTTGGGTGGGTGTAATAGTGGGGGTTGGGCGTGTGTAATAGTGGGTGGTTGGGCGGGTGTAATAGTGGGGGGTTGGGCGGATGTAATAGTGGGGGGTTGGGCGGGTGTAATAGTGGGGGTTGGGTGGGTGTAATAGTGGGGGGTTGGGTGGGTGTAATAGTGGGGGGTTGGGTGGGTGTAATAGTGGGGGTTGGGCGGGTGTAATAGTGGGGGTTGGGTGGGTGTAATATTGGGGGGTTGGGTGGGTGTAATAGTTAGGGTTGGGTGGGTGTAATAGTGGGGGTTGGGTGGGTGTAACAGTGGGGGTTGGGTGGGTGTAATAGTGGGAGGGTTGGGTGGGTGTAATAGTGGGAGGTTGGGTGGGTGTAATAGTGGGGGGTTGGGTGGGTGTAATAGTGGGGGTTGGGAGGGTGTAATAGTGGGGGGGTTGGGTGGGTGTAATAGTGGGGGGTTTGGGTGGGTGTAATAGTGAGGGGTTGGGCGGGTGTAATAGTGGGGTGTTGGGCGGGTGTAATAGTGGGGGTTGGGTGGGTGTAATAGTGGGGGTTGGGTGGGTGTAATAGTGGGGGGTGGGTGGGTGTAATAGTGGGGGGGTTGGGTGGGTGTGAGAGTGGGGGGGTTGGGTGGGTGTAATAGTGGGGGGGTTGGGTGGGTGTAATAGTGGGGGTTGGTGTGTAATAGTGGGGGTTGGGGGGTGTAATAGTGGGGGGTTGGGTGGGTGTAATAGTGGGCGTTGGGTGGGTGTAATAGTGGGGGTTGGGTGGGTGTAAGTGGGGGTTGGGTGGGTTAATATTGGGAGGTTGGGCGGGTGTAATAGTGGGGGTTGGGTGGATGTAATAGTGGGGGTTGGGTGGGTGTAATAGTGGGGGGTTGGGGGGTGTAATAGTGGGGGTTTGGGTGGGTGTAATAGTGGGGGTTGGGCGGGTGTAAGTGGGGGGATGGGTGGTGTAATAGTGGGGGGTTGGGTGGGTGTAATAGTGGGGGGGTTGGGTGTAATAGTGGGGGGGGGGGGGTGTAATAGTGGGGGGGTTGGGGTGGGTGTAAGTGGGGGTTGGGTGGGTGTAAGTGGGGGTTGGGCGGGTGTAATAGTAGGGGGGTTGGGCGGGTGTAATAGTGGGGGTTGGGTGGGTGTAATAGTTGGGGATTGGGTGGGTGTAATAGCGGGGGGTTGGGTTGGTGTAATAGTCGGGGTTGGGTGGTGTAATAGTGGGGGGGTTGGGTGGGTTAATATAGCACTGTGTCATGCCAGGGATGGTCTGGTTTATAGCACTGTGTCATGCCAGGGGATGGTCTGGTTAATATAGCACTGTGCCAGGGGATGGTCTGGTTAATATAGCACTGTGCCAGGTGATGGTCTGGTTAATATAGCTGTGCCATGCCAGGGGATGGTCTGGTTAATATAGCACTGTGCCAGGGGATGGTCTGGTTAATATAGCACTGTGTCATGCCAGGGGATGGGCTGGTTATATAGCACTGTGTCATGCCAGGTGATGGTCTGGTTAATATAGCGCTGTGCCATGCCAGGGGATGGTCTGGTTAATATAGCACTGTGCCAGGGATGGTCTGTGTTAATATAGCACTGCCATGCCAGGATGGTCTGGTTAATGTAGCACTGTGCCAGGGGATGGTCTGGTTAATATAGCACTGTGCCATGCCAGGGATGGTCTGGTTAATAGAGTGCTGTTGCCAGGGGATGGTCTGGTTAATATAGCCTGTGCCATGCCAGGGATGGTCTAGTTAATATAGCAAAAAAACT
>NW_021823123.1:0-56411 GCF_901001165.1 Salmo trutta
GGACCAGCCTTATTCACTGGGCAGAGAGGGGAGGACTGGGCAGGGACTAGCCTTATTCACTGGGCAGAGAGGGGCTGACTGGGCACTGTGGGCAGGGACCAGCCTTATTCACTGGGCAGAGAGGGGAGGACTGGGCACTGTTCGCAGGGACCAGCCTTATTCACTGGGCAGAAAGGGGAGGACTGGGCACTGTGGGCAGGGACCAGCCTTATTCACTGGGCAGAGAGGGGAGGACTGGGCACTGTGGGCAGGGACCAGCCTTATTCACTGGGCAGAGAGGGGAGGACTGGGCAGGGACCAGCCTTATTCACTGGGCAGAGAGGGGAGGACTGGGCACTAAGGGCAGGGACCAGCCTTATTCATTGGGCAGAGAGGGGCTGACTGGGCAGAGAGGGGAGGAGGGCTGGGGGGACCAGCCTTATTCACTGGGCAGAGAGGGCTGACTGGGCAGAGAGGGGCTGACTGGGCAGGGACCAGCCTTATTCACTGGGCAGAGAGGGGAGGACTGGGCGGGGACCAGCCTTATTCACTGGGCAGAGAGGGGAGGACTGGGCAGGGACCAGCCTTATTCACTGGGCAGAGAGGGGAGGACTGGGCACTGTGGGCAGGGACCAGCCTTATTCACTGGGCAGAGAGGGGAGGACTGGGCAGGGACCAGCCTTATTCACTGGGCAGAGAGGGGAGGACTGGGCAGGGACCAGCCTTATTCACTGGGCAGAGAGGGGAGGACTGGGCACTGTGGGCAGGGACCAGCCTTATTCACTGGGCAGGATAGCGGGGCTGTTGGGTTATTTGTAAAAGGAAGCAAATTCTTGTGATAGCTTCTCAGTAGGGACCGGTTGGGTCCAGGGTGGATCGGGGTTCTCCAGTGAATTTAATGAATAGTGGGGCGCTGATTGGCAGCTGAATGGCTGGACTAACAAAACGCGTCAGTGAGGGGTCAGGAGTGAAATCAGCCCTGCCCTCCGCATCCTAAACCAGCTCTCTCTATAGTACCAGTTACACAACCAATGTTTGCAATAACACATTGAGTTTAATTGGTTTAAGCGGAGATCAAAACCTAGCTGGTGGTGAGCAGCACAGAGATCAGCTCAGGGCCTTTAGAGATGAGGTCAGTTAGAATAGCACTGAGGGCTCAGAGAGGAGGAGAGGGGGAGAGGACAGGAGGAGGGAGGAGAGGAGAGGAGGAGGAGAAGAGGAGGATAGGAGGAGAGGAGGAGAGGAGGTCAGTTAGAATAGCACTGAGGGCTCAGAGAGGAGGAGAGGGGGAGAGGACAGGAGGAGAGGAGGAGAGGGGGAGAGGAGGAGAGGAAAGGAGGAGGAGAGGAGGAGAGGAGGAGAGGAGGAGGAGAGGAGGAGGAGGAGAGGAGAGGAGGAGGAGAGGGGAGAGGAGAAGAGGAGGAGAAGAGGAGAGGGGGAGAGGAGGTCAGTTAGAACAGCACTGAGGGCTCAGAGAGGAGAAGAGGAGGAGAGGAGGAGAGGACAGGAGGAGAGGAGAAGAGGAGGAGAGGAGGTCAGTTAGAACAGCACTGAGGGCTCAGAGAGGAGGAGAGGAGGGAGGAGGAGAGGAGGAGAGGAGGAGAGGGGGAGAGGAGGTCAGTTAGAACAGCACTGAGGGCTCAGAGAGGAGGAGAGGAGGAGAGGGGGAGAGGAGGTCAGTTAGAACAGCACTGAGGGCTCAGAGAGGAGGAGAGGGGGAGAGGAGGTCAGTTAGAACAGCACGGAGGGCTCAGAGAGGAGGAGAGGAGGAGAGGAGGAGAGGAGGAGAGGAGGAGAGGAGAAGAGGAGGAGAGGAGAGGACAGGAGGAGAGGAGGAGAGGAGGAGAGGAGGAGAAGAGGAGGAGGAGTAGAGCACACAGACCCAGGGTTGGGGGTTAGAGAGGATTATAGAACACAGACCAGGGTTGGGGGTTAGAGAGGATTAGAGAACACAGACCCAGGGTTGGGGGTTAGAGAGGATTAGAGAACACAGACCCAGGGTTGGGGGTTAGAGAGATTTATAGAACACAGACCCAGGGTTGGGGGTTAGAGAGGATTATAGAACACAGACCCAGGGTTGGGGGTTAGAGAGGATTAGAGAACACAGACCCAGGGTTGGGGGTTAGAGGGGATTATAGAACACAGACCCAGGGTTGGGGGTTAGAGAGGATTAGAGAACACAGACCCAGGGTTGGGGGTTAGAGAGGATTAGAGAACACAGACCCAGGGTTGGGGGTTAGAGAGATTTATAGAACACAGACCCAGGGTTGGGGGTTAGAGAGGATTATAGAACACAGACCCAGGGTTGGGGGTTAGAGAGGATTAGAGAACACAGACCCAGGGTCCATGGGGTAGGGGGATAGAGTGGACTAGAGTTGGGGGTTAGAGTGGATAACCCTCACATTAGCTCTGGTACTGCCCTTTGCAAATAGAACAAACACCAAAAAACACAGTGTGTTTGATGTGGTAGTACATATATATTAATTTATCACAGAGGTCAGACCCCAGTGTATATATTTATCACAGAGGTCAAAGGTCAGACCCCAGTGAATATATTTATCACAGAGGTCAGACCCCAGTGAATATATTTATCACAGAGGTCAAAGGTCAGACCCCAGTGAATATATTTATCACAGAGGTCAGACCCCAGTGAATATATTTATCACAGAGGTCAAAGGTCAGACCCCAGTGAATATATTTATCACAGAGGTCAGACCCAGTGAACATATTTATCACAGAGGTCAGACCCAGTGAATATATTATCACAGAGGTCAGACCCCAGTGTATATATTTATCACAGAGGTCAAAGGTCAGACCCCAGTGTATACATTTATCACAAAGGTCAAAGGTCAGACCCCAGTGAATATATTTATCACAGAGGTCAGACCCCAGTGATATATTTATCACAGAGGTCAAAGGTCAGACCCAGTGAATATATTTATCACAGAGGTCAGACCCCAGTGTATATATTTGTCACAGAGGTCAAAGTTCAGACCCCAGTGTATATATTTATCACAGAGGTCAAAGGTCAGACCCCAGTGTATATATTTATCACAGAGGTCAAAGGTCAGACCCCAGTGTATATATTTATCACAGAGGTCAAAAGTCAGACCCCAGTGTATATATTTATCACAGAGGTCAAAGGTCAGACCCCAGTGTATATATTTATCACAGAGGTCAAAGGTCAGACCCCAGAGAACGTTCATTCAGAGTGTATCAACTAATGTCTCTCTCAATTCCCAGCTCAAATACTCCAAATCAAATGTGTCTTAGATGTTTTTAAACTCAATGTGACTCCATTGCTCTTAACAAAATACAAATATACTAAATGTTTATACAAGAAAAACGAACAAAGTCCTGAATGTATTCAAGTATACAGTATCACTACTGTACCATAACGAGGTATTAAATATGAGCAGTTATAATAATGGAAGTTATTAGTTGTAACAGGCCAGGATTCCTCTGAACACATTTCTTCAGTTATCAGCATGGTCTACTGCAGCCACTGTCATCCATCCAGCCATCTCCATGGTAACTGGAGATGCTATCACATGATCAAAGTAGAACAACTAAAGTGCTGGGCAGGAAATTGAATGTGTAGTTGGACAGGAAATAACCGCGCTCCGTCATAATCTGCCATATAAAACATGTGTTCATCCACATACTGTCTCCCAATCTGATGGTCAGCCCTCCCTCCCTCCCTCCCTCCTCCCTCCCCCCCTCTCCCCCTCCTCCCTCCCCCCCCTCCCTCTCTGCCAGTCAGGGTCTGTGGTTCACTGGGTCTGTACCACCAGTCTGACTGGGTTATTATAATCCTCCCTGGTCTCTCTGTGTATCTCTGATGGGTATTATAACCCTCTGGTCCTCTGGTATCTCTGACTGGGTTATTATAACCCTCCCTGGTCCCCTCTCTGTGTATCTCTGACTGGGTTATTAAACCCCCTGGTCCCCTCTCTGTGTCTCTGACTGGGTTATTATAATCTCCCTGGTCTCCTCTCTGTGTATCTCTGATGGGTTATTATAACCCTCCCTGGTCTCCTCTCTGTGTATCTCTGACTGGGTTATTATAATCCTCCCTGGTCTCCTCTCTGTGTATCTTGACTGGGTTATTATAACCCTCCCTGGTCTCTCTCTGTGTATCTCTGACTGGGTTATTATAACCTCCTGGTCCCTCTCTGTGTGTCTCTGACTGGGTTATTAAACCCTCCCTGGTCCCCTCTCTGTGTGTCTTGCCTGGGTTATTATAACCTCCTGGTCCCTCCTGGTCCCTCTCTGTGTATCTCTGGGTTATTATAACCTCCCTGGTCCCTCTGTGTATCTCTGACTGGGTTATTATAACCCTCCCTGGTCCCTCTCTGTGTATCTATGACTGGGTTATTATAACCTCTGGTCCTCCCTGGTCCCCTCTTGTGTATCTCTGACTGGGTTATTATAACCCTCCCTGGTCCCTCTCTGTGTATCTCTGACTGGGTTATTATAACCCTCCCTGGTCTCCTCTCTGTGTGTCTCTGACTGGGTTATTATAACCCTCCCTGGTCCCCTCTCTGTGTGTCTCTGACTGGGTTATTATAACCCTCCCTGGTCCCCTCTCTGTGTGTCTCTGCCTGGGTTATTATAACCCTCCTGGTCCCTCCCTGGTCCCCTCTCTGTGTATCTCTGACTGGGTTATTATAACCCTCCCTGGTCCCCTCTCTGTGTATCTCTGACTGGGTTATTATAACCCTCCCTGGTCCCCTCTCTGTGTATCTCTGACTGGGTTATTATAACCCTCCCTGGTCCCTCTCTGTGTATCTCTGACGGGTATTATAACCCTCCCTGGTCCCTCTCTGTGTATCTCTGACTGGGTTATTATAACCCTCCCTGGTCCCTCTCTGTGTATCTCTGACTGGGTTATTATAACCCTCCCTGGTCCCCTCTCTGTGTATCTCTGACTGGGTTATTATAACCCTCCCTGGTCTCCTCTCTGTGTATCTCTGACTGGGTTATTATAACCCTCCCTGGTCCCCTCTGTGTATCTCTGACTGGGTTATTATAACCCTCCCTGGTCTCCTCTCTGTATCTCTGACTGGGTTTTATAACCCTCCTGGTCCCCTCTCTGGTATCTCTGACTGGGTTTTATAACCCTCCATGGTCCCCTCTCTGTGTATCTCTGACTGGGTTATTATAACCCTCCCTGGTCTCTTCTGTGTATCTCTGACTGGGTTATTATAACCCTCCCTGGTCCCCTCTCTGTGTATCTCTGACTGGGTTATTATAACCCTCCCTGGCCCTCTCTGTGTATCTCTGACTGGGTTATTATAACCCTCCCTGGTCCCCTCTCTGTGTATCTCTGACTGGGTTATTATAACCCTCCCTGGTCCCCTCTCTGTGTATCTCTGACTGGGTTATTATAACCCTCCCTGGTCCCCTCTCGTGTGTCTGACTGGGTTATTATAACCTCCCTGGTCCCCTCTCTGTGTATCTCTGACTGGGTTATTATAACCCTCCCTGGTCCCCTCTCTGTGTATCTCTGACTGGGTTATTATAACCCTCCTGGTCCCCTCTCTGTGTATCTCTGACGGGTTATTATAACCCTCCCTGGTCCCCTCTCTGTGTATCTCTGACTGGGTTATTATAACCCTCCCTGGTCCCTCCTGGTCCCCTCTCTGTGTATCTCTGACTGGGTTATTATAACCCTCCCTAGTCCCCTCTCTGTGTATCTCTGACTGGGTTATTATAACCCTCCCTGGTCCCCTCTCTGTGTATCTCTGACTGGGTTATTATAACCCTCCCTGGTCCCTCTCTGTGTATCTCTGACTGGGTTATTATAACCCTCCCTGGTCCCCTCTCTGTGTATCTCTGACTGGGTATTATAACCCTCCCTGGTCCCCTCTTGTGTATCTCTGACTGGGTTATTATTACCCTCTGGTCCCTCCCTGGTCCCCTCTCTGTGTCTCTCTGACTGGGTTATTATAACCCTCCCTGGTCCCCTCTCGTGTATCTCTGACTGGGTTATTATAACCCTCCCTGGTCCCCTCTCTGTGAATCTCTGACTGGGTTATTAAACCTCCCTGGTCCCCTCTCTGTGTATCTCTGACTGGGTTATTATAACCCTCCCTGGTCCCCTCTTGTGTATCTTGACTGGGTTATTAAACCCTCCCTGGTCCCCTCTCTGTATCTGACTGGGTTATTATAACCCTCCCTGGTCCCCTCTCTGTGTATCTCTGACTGGGTTATTATAACCCCCTGGTCCCTCCCTGGTCCCCTCTCTGTGTCTCTCTGACTGGGTTATTATAACCCCCCTGGTCCCCTCTGTGTATCTCTGACTGGGTTATTATAACCCTCCCTGGTCCCCTCTCTGTGTATCTCTGACTGGGTTATTATAACCCTCCCTGGTCCCCCTCTGTGTATCTCTGACTGGGTTATTATAACCCTCCCTGGTCCCCTCTCTGTGTATCTCTGACTGGGTTATTATAACCCTCCCTGGTCCCTCCCTGGTCCCCTCTCTGTGTATCTCTGACTGGGTTATTATAACCCTCCTGGTCCCTCTCTGTGTATCTCTGACTGGGTTATTATAACCCTCCCTGGTCCCTCTCTGTGTGTCTCTGACTGGGTTATTATAACCCTCCCTGGTCCCCTCTCTGTGTATCTCTGACTGGGTTATTATAACCCTCCCTGGTCCCCTCTCTGTGTATCTCTGATGGGGTATTATAACCCTCCCTGGTCCCCTCTCGTGTATCTCTGACTGGGTTATTATAACCCTCCCTGGTCCCCTCTGTGTATCTCTGACTGGGTTATTATAACCTCCCTGGTCCCCTCTCTGTATCTCTGACTGGGTTATTATAACCCTCCCTGGTCCCCTCTCTGTGTATCTCTGACTGGGTTATTATAACCCTCCCTGGTCTCCTCTCTGTGTATCTCTGACTGGGTTATTATAACCCTCCCTGGTCCCTCCCTGGTCCCCTCTCTGTGTCTCTCTGACTGGGTTATTATAACCCTCCCTGGTCCCCTCTGTGTATCTCTGACTGGGTTATTATAACCCTCCTGGTCCCCTCTCTGTGTATCTCTGACTGGGTTATTATAACCCTCCCTGGTCCCCTCTCTGTGTATCTCTGACTGGGTTATTATAACCCTCCCTGGTCCCCTCTCTGTGTATCTCTGACTGGGTTATTATAACCCTCCCTGGTCCCCTCTCTGTGTATCTCTGACTGGGTTATTATAACCCTCCCTGGTCCCCTCTCTGTGTATCTCTGACTGGGTTTTATAACCCTCCCTGGTCTCCTCTCTGTGTATCTCTGACTGGGTTATTATAACCCTCCCTGGTCCCCTCTCTGTGTATCTCTGACTGGGTTATTATAACCCTCCCTGGTCCCCTCTCTGTGTATCTCTGACTGGGTTATTATAACCCTCCCTGGTCTCCTCTCTGTGTATCTCTGACTGGGTTATTATAACCCTCCCTGGTCCCTCTCTGTGTATCTCTGACTGGGTTATTATAACCCTCCCTGGTCCCCTCTCTGTGTATCTCTGACTGGGTTATTATAACCCTCCCTGGTCCCCTCTTGTGTATCTCTGACTGGGTTATTATAACCCTCCCTGGTCCCCTCTGTGTATCTCTGACTGGGTTATTATAACCCTCCCTGGTCCCCTCTCTGTGTATCTCTGACTGGGTTATTATAACCCTCCCTGGTCCCTCTCTGTATCTCTGACTGGGTTATTATAACCCTCCCTGGTCCCCTCTCTGTGTATCTCTGACTGGGTTATTATAACCCTCCCTGGTCCCCTCTCTGTGTATCTCTGACTGGGTTATTATAACCCTCCCTGGTCCCCTCTCTGTGTATCTCTGACTGGGTTATATAACCCTCCCTGGTCTCCTCTCTGTGTATCTCTGACTGGGTTATTATAACCCTCCCTGGTCCCTCCCTGGTCTCTTGACTGGGTTATGATAACCCCTCCCTGGTCCCCTCTCTGTGCTATCTCTGACTGGGTTTATATACCCTCCCTGGTCCCCTCTCTGTGTAATCTCTGACTGGTGTATTATAACCCTCCCTGTCCCCTCTCTGTGTATCTCTGACTGGGTTATTATAACCCTCCCTGGTCCCTCCCTGGTCCCTCTCTGTGTATCTCTGACTGGGTGATTATAACCCTACCCTGGTCCCCTCTCTGTGTATCTCTGACTGGTTATTATAACCCGCCCTGGTCCCCTCTCTTGTATCTCTGACTGGGTTATTATAACCCTCCCTGGTCCCTCCCTGGTCCCCTCTCTGTGTCTCTCTGACTGGGTTATTATAACCCTCCCTGGTCCCCTCTCTGTGTATCTCTGACTGGGTTATTATAACCCTCCCTGTCCCCCTCTCTGTGTATCTCTGACTGGGTTATTATAACCCTCCCTGGTCCCCTCTCTGTGTATCTCTGACTGGGGTTATTTATAACCCTCCCTGGTCCCCTCTCTGTGTATCTCTGACTGGGTTATTATAACCCTCCCTGGGTCCCCTCTCTGTGTATCTCTGACTGGGTTATTAACCCCTCCCTGGTCCCCCTCTCTGTGTATCTCTGACTGGGTTTTATAACCCCTCCCTGGTCCCCCTCTGTGTATCTCTGACTGGGTTATTATAACCCTCCCTGGGTCCCCTCTCTGTGTATCTCTGACTGGGTTTATTATAACCCTCCCTGGTCCCCTCTCTGTGTATCTCTGACTGGTGTTATTATAACCCTCCCTGGTCCCCTCTCTGTGTATCTCTGACTGGGTTATTATAACCCTCCCTGGTCCCCTCTCTGTGTATCTCTGACTGGGTTATTATAACCCTCCCTGGTCCCCTCTCTGTGTATCTCTGACTGGGTTATTATAACCCTCCCTGGTCTCCTCTCTGTGTATCTCTGACTGGGTTATTATAACCCCTCCCTGGTGCCCCCTGTCCCTCTGTGTATCTCTGACTGGTTATTATAACCCTCCCTGGTCCCCTCTCTGTGTATCTCTGACTGGGTTATTATAACCCTCCCTGGTCCCCTCTCTGTGTATCTCTGACTGGGTTATTATAACCCTCCCTGGTCCCCTCCTCTGTGTATCTCTGACTGGGTTATTATAACCCTCCCTGGTCCCCTCTCTGTGTATCTCTGACTGGGTTATTATAACCCTCCCTGGTCCCCTCTCTGTGTATCTCTGACTGGGTTATTATAACCCTCCCTGGTCCCTCCCTGGTCCCCTCTGTGTCTCTGACTGGGTTATTATAACCCTCCCTGGTCCCCCTCTGTGTATCTCTGACTGGGTTATTATAACCCTCCCTGGTCCCCTCTCTGTGTATCTCTGACTGGGTTATTATAACCCTCCCTGGTCCCCTCTCTGTGTATCTCTGACTGGGTTATTATAACCCTCCCTGGTCCCCTCTCTGTGTATCTCTGACTGGGTTATTATAACCCCCTGGTCCCTCCCTGGTCCCCTCTCTGTGTATCTCTGACTGGGTTATTATAACCCTCCCTGGCCCTCTCTGTGTATCTCTGACTGGGTTATTATAACCCTCCCTGGTCCCTCTCTGTGTGTCTCTGACTGGGTTATTATAACCCTCCCTGGTCCCCTCTCTGTTGGTATCTCTGACTGGGTTATTATAACCCTCCCTGGTCCCCTCTCTGTGTATCTCTGACTGGGTTATTATAACCCTCCCTGGTCTCCTCTCTGTTGTATCTCTGACTGGGTTATTATAACCCTCCCTTGGTCCCCTCTCTGTGTATCTCTGACTGGGTTATTAATAACCCTCCCTGGTCCCCTCTCTGTGTATCTCTGGACTGGGTTATTAGAAACCCTCCCTGGTCTCCTCTCTGTGTACTCTGACTGGGTTATTATAACCCTCCCTGGTCCCCTCTCTGTGTATCTCTGACTGGGTTATTATAACCCTCCCTGGTCCCATCTCTGTGTATCTCTGACTGGGTTATTATACCCTCCCTGGTCCCCTCTCTGTGTATCTCTGACTGGGTTATTATAACCCTCCCGGGTCCCCTCTCTGTGTATCTCTGACTGGGTTTAATTATAACCCTCCCTGGTCCCCTCTCTGTGTATCTCTGAACTGGGTTATTATAACCCTCCCTGGTCCCCTCTCTGTGTATCTCTGACTGGGTTATTATAACCCTCCCTGGTCCCCTCTCTGTGTATCTCTGACTGGGTTATTATAACCCTCCCTGGTCCCCTCTCTGTGTATCTCTGACTGGGTTATAATAACCCTCCCTGGTCCCCTCTCGTGTATCTCTGACTGGGTTTATTATAACCCTCCCTGGTCCCCTCTCTGTTATCTCTGACTGGGTTATTATAACCTCCCTGGTCCCCTCTCTGTGTATCGCTGACTGGGTTATTATAACCCTCCCTGTCCCTCCCTGGTCCCCTCTCTGTGTCCTCTCTGACTGGGTTATTATAACCCTCCCTGGTCCCCTCTGCTGTGTATCTCTGACTGGGTTTATTATAACCCTTCCCTGGTCCCCGCTCTGTGTATCGCTGACTGGGTTATTATAACCCTCCCTGGTCCCCTCTCTGTGTATCTCTGACTGGGTTATTATAACCCTCCCTGGTCCCCTCTCTGTGTATCTCTGACTGGGTTATTATAACCCTCCCTGGTCCCCTCTCTGTGTATCTCTGACTGGGTTATTATAACCCTCCCTGGTCCCCTCTCTGTGTATCTCTGACTGGGTTATTATAACCCTCCCTGGTCCCCTCTCTGTGTATCTCTGACTGGGTTATTATAACCCTCCCTGGTCCCCTCTCTGTGTCTCTGACTGGGTTATTATAACCCTCCCTGGTCCCTCCCTGGTCCCCTCTCTGTGTCTCTCTGACTGGGTTATTATAACCCTCCCTGGTCCCCTCTCTGTGTATCTCTGACTGGGTTATTATAACCCTCCCTGGTCCCCTCTCTGTGTATCTCTGACTGGGTTATTATAACCCTCCCTGGTCCCCTCTCTGTGTATCTCTGACTGGGTTATTATAACCCTCCCTGGTCCCTCCCTGGTCCCCTCTCTGTGTATCTCTGACTGGGTTATTATAACCCTCCCTGGTCCCCTCTCTGTGTATCTCTGACTGGGTTATTATAACCCTCCCTGGTCCCCTCTCTGTGTATCTCTGACTGGGTTATTATAACCCTCCCTGGTCCCCTCTCTGTGTATCTCTGACTGGGTTATTATAACCCTCCCTGGTCCCCTCTCTGTGTATCTCTGACTGGGTTATTAAACCCTCCCTGGTCTCCTCTCTGTGTATCTCTGACTGGGTTATTATAACCCTCCCTGGTCCCCTCTCTGTGTATCTCTGACTGGGTTATTATAACCCTCCCTGGTTCCCTCTCTGTGTATCTCTGACTGGGTTATTATAACCCTCCCTGGTCCCCTCTCTGTGTATCTCTGACTGGGTTATTATAACCCTCCCTGGTCCCCTCTCTGTGTATCTCTGACTGGTTATATAACACCCTCCCTGGTCCCCCTCTATGTATCTCTGACTGGGTTATTATACCCCTCCCTGGTCCCCTCTCTGTGTATCTCTGACTGGGTTATTATAACCCTCCCTGGTCCCCTCTCTGTGTATCTCTGACTGGGTTATTATAACCCTCCCTGGTCCCCTCTCTGTGTATCTCTGACTGGGTTATTATAACCCTCCCTGGTCCCCTCTCTGTGTATCTCTGACTGGGTTATTATAACCTCCCTGGTCCCCTCTCTGTGTATCTCTGACTGGGTTATTATAACCCTCCCTGCTCCCCTCTCTGTGTATCTCTGACTGGGTTATTATAACCCTCCCTGGTCCCTCCCTGGTCCCCTCTCTGTGTATCTCTGACTGGGTTATTATAACCCTCCCTGCTCCCCTCTCTGTGTATCTCTGACTGGGTTATTATAACCCTCCCTGGTCCCCTCTCTGTGTATCTCTGACTGGGTTATTATAACCCTCCCTGGTCCCCTCTCTGTGTATCTCTGACTGGGTTATTATAACCCTCCCTGGTCTCCTCTCTGTGTATCTCTGACTGGGTTATTATAACCCTCCCTGGTCTCCTCTCTGTGTATCTCTGACTGGGTTATTATAACCCTCCTGGTCCCCTCTCTGTGTATCTCTGACTGGGTTATTATAACCCTCCCTGGTCCCCTCTCTGTGTATCTCTGACTGGGTTATTATAACCCTCCCTGGTCCCTCCCTGGTCCCCTCTCTGTGTATCTCTGACTGGGTTATTATAACCCTCCCTGGTCCCCTCTCTGTGTATCTCTGACTGGGTTATTATAACCCTCCCTGGTCCCCTCTCTGTGTGTCTCTGACTGGGTTATTATAACCCTCCCTGGTCCCCTCTCTGTGTATCTCTGACTGGGTTATTATAACCCTCCCTGGTCCCCTCTCTGTGTATCTCTGACTGGGTTATTATAACCCTCCCTGGTCTCCTCTCTGTGTATCTCTGACTGGGTTATTATAACCCTCCCTGGTCCCCTCTCTGTGTATCTCTGACTGGGTTATTAGTAACCCTCCTGGTCCCCTCTCTGTGTATCTCTGACTGGGTTATTATAACCCTCCCTGGTCCTCCTCTCTGTGTATCTCTGACTGGGTTATTATAACCCTCCCTGGTCCCCTCTCTGTGTATCTCTGACTGGGTTATTATAACCCTCCCTGGTCCCCTCTCTGTGTATCTCTGACTGGGTTATTATAACCCTCCCTGGTCCCCTCTCTGTGTATCTCTGACTGGGTTATTATAACCCTCCCTGGTCTCCTCTCTGTGTATCTCTGACTGGGTTATTATAACCCTCCCTGGTCCCCTCTCTGTGTATCTCTGACTGGGTTATTATAACCCTCCCTGGTCCCCTCTCTGTGTATCTCTGACTGGGTTATTATAACCCTCCCTGGTCCCCTCTCTGTGTATCTCTGACTGGGTTATTATAACCCTCCCTGGTCCCCTCTCTGTGTATCTCTGACTGGGTTATTATAACCCTCCCTGGTCCCCTCTCTGTGTATCTCTGACTGGGTTATTATAACCCTCCCTGGTCTCCTCTCTGTGTATCTCTGACTGGGTTATTATAACCCTCCCTGGTCCCTCCCTGGTCCCCTCTCTGTGTCTCTCTGACTGGGTTATTATAAACCCTCCCTGGTCCCCTCTCTGTGTATCTCTGACTGGGTTATTATAACCCTCCCTGGTCCCCTCTCTGTGTATCTCTGACTGGGTTATTATAACCCTCCCTGGTCTCCTCTCTGTGTATCTCTGACTGGGTTATTATAACCCTCCCTGGTCCCTCCCTGGTCCCCTCTCTGTGTCTCTCTGACTGGGTTATTATAACCCTCCCTGGTCCCCTCTCTGTGTATCTCTGACTGGGTTATTATAACCCTCCCTGGTCCCCTCTCTGTGTATCTCTGACTGGGTAATTATAACCCTCCCTGGTCCCCTCTCTGTGTATCTCTGACTGGGTTATTATAACCCTCCCTGGTCCCCTCTCTGTGTATCTCTGACTGGGTTATTATAACCCTCCCTGGTCCCCTCTCTGTGTATCTCTGACTGGGTTATTATAACCCTCCCTGGTCCCTCCCTGGTCCCCTCTCTGTGTCTCTCTGACTGGGTTATTATAACCCTCCCTGGTCCCCTCTCTGTGTATCTCTGACTGGGTTATTATAACCCTCCCTGGTCCCCTCTCTGTGTATCTCTGACTGGGTTATTATAACCCTCCCTGGTCCCCTCTCTGTGTATCTCTGACTGGGTTATTATAACCCTCCCTGGTCCCCTCTCTGTGTATCTCTGACTGGGTTATTATAACCCTCCCTGGTCCCTCCCTGGTCCCCTCTCTGTGTATCTCTGACTGGGTTATTATAACCCTCCCTGGTCCCCTCTCTGTGTATCTCTGACTGGGTTATTATAACCCTCCCTGGTCCCCTCTCTGTGTGTCTCTGACTGGGTTATTATAACCCTCCCTGGTCCCCTCTCTGTGTATCTCTGACTGGGTTATTATAACCCTCCCTGGTCCCCTCTCTGTGTATCTCTGACTGGGTTATTATAACCCTCCCTGGTCTCCTCTCTGTGTATCTCTGACTGGGTTATTATAACCCTCCCTGGTCCCCTCTCTGTGTATCTCTGACTGGGTTATTATAACCCTCCCTGGTCTCCTCTCTGTGTATCTCTGACTGGGTTATTATAACCCTCCCTGGTCTCCTCTCTGTGTATCTCTGACTGGGTTATTATAACCCCTCCCTGGTCCCCTCTCTGTGTATCTCTGACTGGGTTATTATAACCCTCCCTGGTCCCCTCTCTGTGTATCTCTGACTGGGGTTATTATAACCCTCCCTGGTCCCCTCTCTGTGTATCTCTGACTGGGTTATTATAACCCTCCCTGGTCCCCTCTCTGTGTATCTCTGACTGGGTTATTATAACCCTCCCTGGTCCCCTCTCTGTGTATCTCTGACTGGGTTATTATAACCCTCCCTGGTCCCCTCTCTGTGTATCTCTGACTGGGTTATTATAACCCTCCCTGGTCCCCTCTCTGTGTATCTCTGACTGGGTTATTATAACCCTCCCTGCTCCCCTCTCTGTGTATCTCTGACTGGGTTATTATAACCCTCCCTGGTCCCTCTCTGACTGGTTACCCTCCATGCTCCCCTCTCTGTGTATCTCTGACTGGGTTATTATAACCCTCCTGCTCCCCTCTCTGTGTATCTCTGACTGGGTTATTATAACCCTCCCTGGTCCCCTCTCTGTGTATCTCTGACTGGGTTATTATAACCCTCCCTGGTCCCCTCTCTGTGTATCTCTGACTGGTTATTATAACCCTCCCTGGTCTCCTCCTCTGTGTATCTCTGACTGGGTTATTATAACCCTCCCTGGTCTCCTCTCTGTGTATCTCTGACTGGGTTATTATAAACCCTCCCTGGTCCCCTCTCTGTGTATCTCTGACTGGGTTTATTATAACCCTCCCTGGTCCCCCTCTCTGTGTATCTCTGACTGGGTTATTATAACCCTCCCTGGTCCCCTCTCTGTGTATCTCTGACTGGGTTATTATAACCCTCCCTGGTCCCCTCTCTGTGTATCTCTGACTGGGTTATTATAACCCTCCCTGGTCCCCTCTCTGTGTATCTCTGACTGGGTTATTATAACCCTCCCTGGTCCCCTCTCTGTGTATCTCTGACTGGGTTATTATAACCCTCCCTGGTCCCCTCTCTGTGTATCTCTGACTGGGTTATTATAACCCTCCCTGGTCCCCTCTCTGTGTATCTCTGACTGGGTTATTATAACCCTCCCTGGTCCCCTCTCTGTGTATCTCTGACTGGGTTATTATAACCCTCCCTGGTCCCCTCTCTGTGTATCTCTGACTGGGTTATTATAACCCTCCCTGGTCCCCTCTCTGTGTATCTCTGACTGGGTTATTATAACCCTCCCTGGTCCCCTCTCTGTGTATCTCTGACTGGGTTATTATAACCCTCCCTGCTCCCCTCTCTGTGTATCTCTGACTGGGTTATTATAACCCTCCCTGGTCCCCTCTCTGTGTATCTCTGACTGGGTTATTATAACCCTCCCTGGTCCCCTCTCTGTGTATCTCTGACTGGGTTATTATAACCCTCCCTGGTCCCCTCTCTGTGTATCTCTGACTGGGTTATTATAACCCTCCCTGGTCTCCTCTCTGTGTATCTCTGACTGGGTTATTATAACCCTCCCTGGTCCCCTCTCTGTGTATCTCTGACTGGGTTATTATAACCCTCCCTGGTCCCCTCTCTGTGTATCTCTGACTGGGTTATTATAACCCTCCCTGGTCTCCTCTCTGTGTATCTCTGACTGGGTTATTATAACCCTCCCTGGTCTCCTCTCTGTGTATCTCTGACTGGGTTATTATAACCCTCCCTGGTCCCCTCTCTGTGTATCTCTGACTGGGTTATTATAACCCTCCCTGGTCCCTCTCTGTGTATCTCTGACTGGGTTATTATAACCCTCCCTGGTCCCCTCTCTGTGTATCTCTGACTGGGTTATTATAACCCTCCCTGGTCCCCTCTCTGTGTATCTCTGACTGGGTTATTATAACCCTCCCTGGTCCCCTCTCTGTGTATCTCTGACTGGGTTATTATAACCCTCCCTGGTCCCCTCTCTGTGTATCTCTGACTGGGTTATTATAACCCTCCCTGCTCCCCTCTCTGTGTATCTCTGACTGGGTTATTATAACCCTCCCTGGTCCCTTGTTATAATTGTTTCTCCGTATCTCAGGAACTCAAAGAACAAAAGAAAAGAACAGATATTGGAACAGACGAGCAGAAAGTGACAGTAGAGCCTCATTTGCATTAAATTCATTCCATTCCCTTTTTGAGCTTTATTTAACCAGGGATTGGCCACAGACCCCGAGAGAGAGAGGTTTTATTTAACCAGGGATTGGCCACAGACCCCGAGAGAGAGAGAGGTTTTATTTAACCAGGGATTGGCCACAGACCCCGAGAGAGAGAGAGGTTTTATTTAGAAGTGGCCAGCCAGTCGCCCACGGCCCCACGGCTCTCCTCTCCTCTCTCAGTCTAATTGATGTAAATGCAGAGCTGGGTGAGAGACGGAGTGGTGACCTCGTTATATAGGGGGGGGGGGGGGGGGTCAGCCCAATTAATCACACATCCTTTAGAGATGCTTAAAGCTAATAAATAGAAGGCCCAATCAGAGGCCCTGGTTTAGCCACTCATATGATTGTAGTGGAGGATCGGATGAAAGCACTGTGGATAAGGAAGCTACGGCTAACACAACGCTAATTCAAAGGGAGCTACGCTTACACAATGCTAACCGCTAACACAACGCTAATTCAAAGGGAGCTACGCTTACACAATGCTAACCGCTAACACAACGCTAATTCAAAGGGAGCTACGCTTACACAATGCTAACCGCTAACACAACACGGCCAGATTGAGTTTGTTCAGACAGTCAAGGAGGCGGCTGCTTTTTAATAACCGTTTAAGCATTTTACTGCAAATGGCTGCGTGTCAAATTCCCCTTGAAGCAGAATAACGCTAATGATGTATTAACAGCGGCCTCCTCTCATGGAAACCAGGATCCCCATTCACACAGAACCTCCTAATACTGATTTCATTTTAGGGATTAGGGGGTTTTCAGTATTTTTGGTACATTTTAATGGGATTATTTAACATTGTGAAATGCTTTAGCAATGCTTTGGTTTAATTCTACATTTTGAAAACATTGTTTCTACCAAATTAATATGTTATCCGGTTACAGTCTAAGCCCTATCTAAGAATTTGGCTTTACTGTTATTAGTCCATAAAAAAAAATAAAACGATTTTACTGAGTTACAGTTCATAGAAGGAAATCAGTCAATTGAAATCCATTCATTAGGCCCTAATGTATGGAATTCACATGACTGGGCAGGGGCACAGCCATGGGTAGGCCTGGGAGGGCATAGGCCCACCCACTGGGGAGCCAGGCCCAGCATAACAGACTTTAATGTAAACATGTAATGTGTTGGTCCCATGTTTCATGAGCTGAAATAAAAGATCCCACAAAGTTCCATACTCACATAAAGCTTATTTCTCTAAAATCTGGTACACAAATATGTTTACATCCCTGTAAATGAGTATTTTATCCTTTGCTAAGATAATCCATCCACCTGACAGGTGTGGCACATCAAGAAGCCCATTAAACAACATGACCATTACACAGGTACACCTTGTGCTGGGGACAATACAAGGTCACTCTAAAATGTGCAGTTTTGTCACACAACACAATGCCACAGATGTCTCAAGTTTTGAGAGAGCGTACACCTGGCATGCCGAATATACGATTTTCCACCAGAGCTGTTGCTTGATAATTTAATGTTAATTGATCTACCATAAGCCACCTCCAACGTAATTTTAGAGAATTTGGCAGAACGTCCAACCGGCCTCATAACCATGTAGCACCAGCTAAAACCAGCTAACACCAGCTAACACCAAGTAGTACCAGCTAACACCAGCTAACACCAGCTAACACCAGCTAACACCAGCTAACACAAGGTAACACCAGCTAACACCAGCTAACACCAGGTAACACCAGCTAACACCAGCTAACACCAGGTAACACCAGCTAACACCAGCTAACACCAAATAGAACCAGCTAACACCAGCTAACACCAGGTAACACCAGCTAACACCAAATAGAACCAGCTAACACCAGCTAACACCAGGTTACACCAGCTAACACCAGCTAACACCAAATAGAACCAGCTAACACCAGGTAACACCAGGTATCACCAGCTAACACCAGCTAACACCAGGTTACACCAGCTAACACCAGCTAACACCAAATAGAACCAGCTAACACCAGCTAACACCAAATAGAACCAGCTAACACCAGGTAACACCAGCTAACACCAGCTAACACCAGATAACACCAGATAACACCAGATAACACCAGCTAACACCAAATAGAACCAGCTAACACCAGCTAACACCAAATAGAACCAGCTAACACCAGGTAACACCAGGTAACACCAGCTAACACCAGCTAACACCAAATAGAACCAGCTAACACCAGCTAACACCAGCTAACACCAAATAGAACCAGCTAACACCAGCTAACACCAAATAGAACCAGCTAACACCAGGTAACACCAGCTAACACCAGCTAACACCATCTAACACCAGATAACACCAGATAACACCAGGTAACACCAGGTAACACCAGGTAACACCAGCTAACACCAGGTATCACCAAGTAGTACCAGCTAACACCAGGTAACACCCCTGAAACAAAGAGGAAATACAACACAGAGGGGGAAGGGAGTGGAAGGACAGAAACACAAACACCAGAGGGGAAAGGGAGTGGAAGGACAGAAACACAAACACCAGAGGGGGAAGGGAGTGGAAGGACAGAAACACAAACACCAGAGGGGGAAGGGAGTGGAGGGACAGAAACACAAACACCAGAGGGGGAAGGGAGTGGAGGGACAGAAACACAAACACCAGAGGGGGAAGGGAGTGGAGGGACAGAAACACAAACACCAGAGGGGGAAGGGAGTGGAGGGACAGAAACACAAACACCAGAGGGGGAAGGGAGTGGAAGGACAGAAACACAAACACCAGAGGGGGAAGGGAGTGGAGGGACAGAAACACAAACACCAGAGGGGGAAGGGAGTGGAGGGACAGAAACACAAACACCAGAGGGGGAAGGGAGTGGAAGGACAGAAACACAAACACCAGAGGGGGAAGGGAGTGGAGGGACAGAAACACAAACACCAGAGGGGGAAGGGAGTGGAAGGACAGAAACACAAACACCAGAGGGGGAAGGGAGTGGAAGGACAGAAACACAAACACCAGAGGGGGAAGGGAGTGGAAGGACAGAAACACAAACACCAGAGGGGGAAAAAACCACCAGGAACAGAATTGAGGCCAAAGCCCATCTGGCGGTAATGAAATTAATTTGTCACCCTATTGTCAGGGACAAAAGAGCTAATTGAAATGAACCTGTCCCTTGTCTGTTGTCTGTCTTCGGCACCTTAAATATTCTCTAAGATATGCTGATTCTTACTGAGCCTGAATTATTCAGATGCCAATCCTGTGGAAAGCAGGAGGGCACAACAGAGGAGAGGACACATGGAGTGTGTTTAGAACAGGGTCCTGAAGAGAGAATGTATTCATTCAATTCACAATACTTTATTTATGGACAATTTAGCAGGAAGCAGTGCAACATCCTCTAAAAATATCATGTCCCACTTATAAACTAATGAGACAATTAGTATTCATACAGATTCATTAACCAAAAATTACTTTCTGTAGAAAAAAAACGAACATATTTGAGACAGGTAGTGTTCATATAGATTGATTACAGTTTTATTATCGCTTTGGTACTATTTTCACAAGTATGTGGTGAAATTTCACAACACTTTTTATATTCAAAACATTTTTTTAGGGGGTGGCTCAGCTTAAAAAATGCAGATGGATTATAGCTTCCATCAATGTAATTGTCTGCATCTCTTCCAATCCACCACATATTGTTTTGGCAAATATATATATAATGTATATACATACGCACACATACAAACATACTTATACACATACAGTTGAAGTCGGAAGTTTACATACACCTTAGCCAAATACATTTAAACTCAGTTTTTCACAATTCCTGACATTTAATCCTAGAAATAGGTCAGTTAGGATCCCCACTTTATTTTAAGAATGTGAAATGTCAGAATAATAGTAGAGATAATGATTTATTTCAGCTTTTATTTCTTTCATCACATTCCCAGCGGGTTAGAAGTTTACATACACTCAATTAGTATTTGGTAGCATTGCCTTTAAATTGTTTAACTTGGGTAAAACATTTCGGGTAGCCTTCCACAAGCTTCCCACAATAAGTTGGGTGAATTTTGGCCCATTCCTCCTGACAGAGCTGGTGTAACTGAGTCAGGTGTGTAGGCCTCCTTGCTCGCACACACTTTTTCAGTTCTGCCCACAAATGTTCTATAGGATTGAGGTCAGTGCTTTGTGATGGCCACTCCAATACTTGACTTTGTTGTCATTTTGCCACAACTTTAGAAGTATGCTTGGGGTCATTGTCCATTTGGAAGACTCATTTCTGACCAAGCTTTAACTTTCTGACTGATGTGTTGAGATGTTGCTTCAATATATCCACATAATTTTCCTTACTCATGATGCCATCTATTTTGTGAAGTGCACCAGTCCCTCCTGCAGCAAAGCACCCCCACAACATGATGCTGCCACCCCCGTGCTTCATGGTTGGGATGGTATTCTTCGGCTTGCAAGCCTCCCCCTTTTTCCTACAAACATAATGACGGTCATTATGGCCAAACAGTTATATTTTTGGTTCATCAGACAAGGGGACATTCCTCCAAAAAGTATGATCTTTGTCCCCATGTGCAGTTGCAAACCATAGTCTGGCTTTTTTATGCCGGTTTTGGAGCAGTGGCTTCTTCCTTGCTGAGCGGCCTTTCAGGTTATGTCGATATAGGACTCGTTTTACTGTGGATATAGATACTTTTGTACCCGTTTCCTCCAGCATCTTCACAAGGTCCTTTGCTGTTGTTCTGGGATTGATTTGCACTTTTCGCACAAAAGGACGTTCATCTCTAGGAGACAGAACGCGTCTCCTTCCTGAGTGGAATGGCGGCTGCATGGTCCCATGGTGTTTATACTTGCATACTATTGTTTGTACAGATGAACGTGGTACCTTCAAGCGTTTGAAAATTGCTCCCAAGGATGAACCAGACTTATGGAGGTCTACAATTTTTTTCTGAGGTCTTGGCTGATTTCTTTTGATTTTCCCATGTCAAGCAAAGAGGCACTGAGTTTGAAAGTAGGCATTGAAATACATCCACAGGTACACCTCCAATTGACTCAAATGATGTTAATTAACCCATCAGAAGCTTCTACAACCATGACATCATTTTCTGGAATTTTCCAAGCTGTTTAAAGGCACAGTCAACTTAGTGTATGTAAACTTCTGAACCACTGGAATTGTGATACAGTGAATTATAAGTGAAATAATCTGTCTGTAAACAATTGTTGGAAAAATTACTTGTCATGCACAAAGTAGATGTCCTAACCAACTTGCCAAAACTATAGTTTTATAACAAGAAATTTGTGTAGTGGTTGAAAAACAAGTTTTAATGACTCCATCCTAAGTGTATGTAAACTTCCGACTTCAACTGTACATACATACATATATATATATATATATATATATATATATATATATATATATATATATATATACACGTATCTTGTTTTAAAATATATTTTCCTTTATTACTTTCTAACGCTACCACCCCTCCCCTAATTGGAGTAAACTAAAGAACAACAAAGCTTAGGCCTGTACTTCCAGCTTATAAACACTATACAGTGGTTCTTCTATTAAAAGTTGTGTCATACTGCAGCACACCTTGCGGGCTGCCGCAGAATTCTATGGCATGTTATTTTAATTATCAGCCATTGTTACCATTAATGCTAGTTAGTGCTAGTTTTACCACCAGAGAGCATCTTTGAGAAGCATTTGATAGCCTTCTGTATTGGCTGTACCTGAAAATGTTAAACCTTTTTTTGCAAGAACATAGTACATGGGATTGATTTTAAGAAATGTAGCTTAATTAGGGACAGACGTTCCACTCACAAAAACTAAGGAGTTCATCAGGGTAAACTGGTATATAACTTAAGAGCTAATCAGGGTTAACTGGTATATAACTTAAGAGCTAATCAGGGTAAACTGGTACATAACAGAAGAGTTAATCAGGGTAAACTGGTATATAACTTAAGAGTTAATCAGGGTAAACTGGTATATAACTAAAGAGTTAATCAGGGTCAACTGGTATATAACAGAAGAGTTAATCAGGGTAAACTGGTATATAACTAAAGAGTTAATCAGGGTAAATGGTATATAACTAAAGAGTTAATCAGGGTAATGTCACGTCCTGACCAGCAGAGGGTGTTGTTGTGTAGTTTTGGTCAGGACGTGGCAGAGTATGTCTGTGTATGTGTGTTCTGGGTGTTGTATTTCTATGTGGGTCTGTGTGGCTCCCGATCAGGGACAGCTGGTGATCGTTGTTCCTGATTGGGAGTCATATAATTAGGAGTATGTTTGTCACTTGGGGTTGTGGGTGGTTGAGTTAACACTGCTATTCGTTTTGGTCGTAAGTAGCCTGTCATGAGTGTTTATTGTGTTCTGTGTATACATTCCTTAATTATATTAAAAGATGAGTATCCACATTCCGCATGCAGTTTGGTCTCTTCAACACGGCTTCAACATTTGTGACAGGTAAACTGGTATATATCTAAAGAGTTAATCAGGGTAAACTGGTATATAACTAAAGAGTTCATCCGTGTGATTTTTCCACAAATAAACAGGTACTTACCTTTCCATGGTAGCAAGATCTTCTTTATTTTTGCTAACTTTCTATTAAAATCTATTGGAGTGAGATCATTTTCTTTCTTGTTTACCGAGTACGTCCACATCGCCGTCAGACCATTTTATTCATAAACTACATAGTTACGTAAAAGCTGTGTTGTTTAGTCGTCCAATATGTAATATAGTACACTGATCAAAATTTGGTTGTAATCCAGAGGTTAGAAAAATGAACTAGATCTTCTATGAGGCCGTTGAGGGATCCAAGTTGTGGATTTAAAAGAAAACATGAATCATCAGGGTGCAATGGCACCTTGTTTTTAAGCCCTGGATTTCTAACCCCTTGATATTATTGTTGGATCTGATTTTCAAAGCTAACATTTCGATGGCCATAATAAATAGATATGCCGACAGAGGACAGCCTTGTTTTACCTCCTCTTGATAGTTTAAAACGTTCTGAGAAAAAGCCATTATTTACTATTTTACACGTAGGGTTACTATACATGATTTTAACATATTTTATAAGAGCTTCTCCAAAATTGAAATGTTCAAGGTATTTATATATAAACTACATTCATTCTTTATCAAAAGCATTTTCAAAGTCAGCTATGAATACCAAGTCTGGTGTCCCAGATTTTTCCCAGAGTTCTATTGTTTCCAGTACTTGCCTTATATTTTCTCTAATGTGTCATCAATGTAAAATACCTGTCTGATTATAATAAATAATGTTCGACAATACCTTTTAATTCTATGCGCTATACATTTTGCTAGAATGTTGCGTCACAACACTGAAGTGTAAGGGGATTCCAATTTTTTAAATGGACTGGATCTTTATATTTCCCACTTGTATCCTGTTTTAGTAATAATGAACCAGGCCTTCTTTTTGAGTGTCTGATAATCTACCATTTACATAGGAGTGGTTAAAACATCCTAGTAAATGTCCTCTGAGCATATCAAAAAAAGTTTAGTATACCTCAACTGGTATGCCATCAAGCCCTGGTGTTTTACCAGACTTAAAGGCTTTAATTGCATCAAGAAGTTCCTCCTCTTTAATTTCTTTTGATTTTGACAACAGCCAGTGGAAAATCAGAGCGTCAAATTCAAAACAGCTAAAATCTCATAATTCTATTTTCTCAAACAATCAACTATTTTACACCATTTTAAAGATAAACTTCTCGTTAATCCAACCACATTGTCCGATTTCAAAAAGGCTTTACGGCGAAAGCATAAAATTATATATATACAGTTCCAACACAAGAAAAACCACAGCCATTTTCCTAGCAAGGACAGGCGTCACAAATACCAGAAATTCAGCTAAAATGATGCAGTAACCTTTGACGATCTTCATCAGATGACACTCCTAGGACATCATGTTACACAATACATGTATGTTTTGCTCAATAAAGTTCATATTTATATCCAAAAACTGCATTTTACATTGGCGCATAATGTTGGCACGTAATGTTGAGAAATGTTTTCCCTCTAATCCCTCCGGTGAATGAGCACAATGAGCACACACATTACGGAAATACTCATCTTAAACTTATATCAATATAGAAGTGTTATGCACAGAATTATAGTTACACTTCTCCTAAATGTAACCGCTTTGTCAGATTTCAAAAAAGGTTCACGGCGAAAGCACAATTTGCAATAATCTGAGTACAGCCCAGAAGACACCAATAACAAGCAAACAGAAACCCACCATCTTGGAGTCAATAACACTAAGAAATAACATAAATATTCACTTACCTTTGATTATCTTCATCAGAAGGCACTCTCAGGCACCCCAGCTCCACAATAAATGTTAGATAAAGTTCATATGTATGTCCAAATAATCCATTTGTTCACACGTTAGGTTCACTATCCAAATCCAACAATGCACATGCTTACATAGACCAGACGAAAAGTCAAAAATGTTATACTACAGTTTGTAGAAACATGTCAAACGATGTATAGAATCAATCTTTAGGTTGTTTTAATCATATACCTTGAATAAAATTCCAACCGGACCTATCCGTTCTCTTTAGGAGTGAATATGAACTCAGCTCGCTCCCAAGTCATTGGACACCAACCGGACCTATCCGTTCTCTTTAGGAGGGAATATGAACTCAGCTCGCTCCCAAGTCATTGGACACCAACCGGACCTATCCGTTCTCTTTAGGAGGGAATATGAACTCAGCTCGCTCCCAAGTCCTTGGACACCAACCGGACCTATACGTTCTCTTTAGGAGGGAATATGAACTCAGCTCGCTCCCAAGTCCTTGGACACCAACCGGACCTATCCGTTCTCTTTAGGAGTGAATATGAACTCAGCTCGCTCCCAAGTCCTTGCGCGTGACTGAGCCCATGCCTTATAATGGGACACCTACTTCCTTGGGCTGTTATTCCCATCAAATTCACCATAGAATCTTCAAACACCGTTCTAAAGACAGTTGACATCTAGTGGAAGCTTTAGGAAGTGCAAAATGAACCCTAAGTCACTGTATACAGTCAAGGCAATCACTTGAAAAAACGACAACCTTATATTTCACTTCCTGCTTGACTTTTTCTCAGACACCATTCAATCCGTTTTAGAACCTTCAGAGTGCTTTCTATCCAAATCTACTAATAATATGCATATTCTAGTTTCTGGGCCAGAGTAGTAACCTGTTCAATTTGGGTACGTTTTTCATCCGGCCGTGAAAATACTGCCCCCTAGCCCCAACAGGATAACACCTGAACAAACCAGAAATAAATCACCAGCAAAACATTGGACTCAACATTCCTCAGACAGAAGAGGGTTGTAACTGACTGTGGCCTGGGGCCATCTAGCAGCTACAACTGATCTGTTCCTTCAGAAGGGAGGAAAACACAGCTAATAGCTACAACTGATCTGTTCCGTCAGAAGGGAGGAAAACACAGCTAATAGCAACAACTGATCTGTTCCTTCAGAAGGGAGGAAAACACAGCTAATAGCAACAACTGATCTGTTCCTTCAGAAGGGAGGAAAACACAGCTAATAGCAACAACTGATCTGTTCCTTCAGAAGGGAGGAAAACACAGCTAATAGCAACAACTGATCTGTTCCTTCAGAAGGGAGGAAAGCAACATGTCACTGTTTTTTTCCCTGACATAACAGACCTGTTTCCTGACGTGCTGCCTGTTTTCACCTTTCGCCTGTCTGTTTTCTAGGCGTTTTTATTTCCTGCTGAAAGGTCTCAGTGGTCCTCAGATCTGACGTGATGAGAAGGATGAGTGGAAGGGAGGAGAGGTGGAAAGGAGGGACTCAGAGGGGTTTCATGGCACACACAAATGGATATTGTTTTTGACATCTTGTGAAGTTGTCTCTATCCGTGGTACCTAGGGGGAGGACCGGCCCTGCCAGGCCCTTGCTCTCAGCCCACCTGCATTTTTAATGTTCAGCCCAACAAATGCAGGGCAGCATGATGTTGTCACCTTGGCATATTTTATCACTGATCAAACATTAGTCGGCAGCTGTTGTAAACGTGTAACTGTCTCATCAGCAGCGGCAGCGGCCTCGGAAGCATGTCTGCTAGCCAGCTGGGTTTCTCTCCTCTCCGAGCCTCTCAGAGCCGAGACCTGCGCTAGCTGCCTTTGTTTAAAAGCCTTTTTCTCCCGTTGAGATTTCTCCCCGCATGCTTTGTGTCCTTGAGCTGTTAATCTGTCTGTTGAAATGTGATGCGTCTATCTGCTTATAGAAAATAACAGGAAATATTTGTCCATCTTTTTGGATGTCTTAAAAAAATATTTTGGACTGTTTAAAAAAAAGGAATTCTGCTGTCAGAAACGGTATCACTTCAAATACCCGGTGTAGCACTCACAGAATTTCAAAACCTGTTTTGGAGTACAACATATACCTGGTTGCATCTGCACTGTTTAATTCTAAACCGTATAAATTATAACTTCCCTCTCAGATGTCCTACAATGAGTAAAAGCCACCAAAAATGTGGGAGAAACATTTTCTGTGTTTTAACACAACATATTTTTAATTTTACAAAATGGGGCTTGCATATTCCAATTTCCCTGCCATATTTATTTGTAATAGTTTACAGTACCTTCAGTATACAGCAGTGGAGGCTGATGAGGGGAGAATGGCTCAAAAATAATGTCCGGAACACCGCAAATGGAAGGGCATCAAACACCTGGAAACTATGTGTTTGACGTATTTGATACCATTCCACGTTTTCAGCTCCAGCCATTACCATGGCCCGTTCTCCCCAATTAAGGTGCCACCAACCTCCTGTGGAATACAGACACTCTTTCACTGCCACACACACAATTCAGTGTGTTACATGATGTGTTACTTGTTGTCACGTCCTGACCATAGAAAGCTTTTATTTTTCTATGGTAGAGTAGGTCAGGGCGTGACAGAGGGTTTTGTCTAGTTTATTTATGTTTATTTTGGTTGTAGTTTATTTTTTCTATGTTGTGGGGTTCTAGTTTTTGTATTTCTATGTTGTTGTTTTTTGGGATGATCTCCAATTAGAAGCAGCTGGTCATCGTTGTCTCTAATTGGGGATCATATTTAAGTGGTTGTTTTTCCCGCTAGATTTTGTGGGACATTATTTTGAGTAAGTGTATGTTGCACCTCTTCGTCATGGTTTGTTTTGTTTATTAGTTTATTTGTATGTATTGCATAGTTTCACAGATAAAATAAAATGTGGAACGATACACACGCTGCGCCTTGGTCCCGTTCTTCAGACAGCCGAGACACTTGTATTTTTAATAACTTTATATTTAGAACTAAAACGCTGTAGTGAATACAGCCAGGCTGAATGGGTTAGGGTTATTTTTAATAACTTTATGTTTATAACTAAAACGCTATAGTGAGTACAGCAGGCTGAACGGGTTAGGGTTATTTTTAATAACTTTATATTTATAACTAAAACGTTATAGTGAGTACAGCCAGGCTGAATGGGTTAGGGTTATTTTTAATAACTTTATATTTAGAACTAAAACGCTATAGTGAGTACAGCAGGCTGAATGGGTTAGGGTTATTTTTAATAACTTTATATTTAGAACTAAAACGCTATAGTGAGTACAGCCAGGCTGAATGGGTTAGGGTTATTTTTAATAACTTTATATTTAGAACTAAAACGCTATAGTGAGTACAGCAGGCTGAATGGGTTAGGGTTATTTTTTATAACTTTATATTTATAACTAAAACGTTGTAGTGAGTACAGCCAGGCTGAATGAACACTCACCATAAAGTCTAACATTCTGTTGAGAACCACAACACACACAAAATTAAAATCTCAGTTAAATCAGAAACAGTAGACTCTTGGTAAAACAAATCTGCCAAGGATTTTAATGTGAAAATTGTAAGAATACATGTGTATTATACATGTATACTGAGGGTAAAGCATCACTCCAAACAAAAACTAAATATTTGATTGGTTAATTTAATATGTAAAAACCTCCAGTGGATGCAGCTGTAATTGCTTGCGACAGGGTGTCTCTGTCTCACAAAGCCAGAGGTTTGGACGGCTCGCTGGAGGATTTACCTTTGGCAGCCGCTAAATAATTTTGATTTCTAATTTATTTTTGACACCGGCACACGATGAGTCCCCCAGCCAAGTGCCTCGTTGGCAATGATTGATTACCCAATTTCTAATTAAAACTGATCCAATCACTTATGATGCACAGTGAGACAAACTAACTGAAGTGAACTGTCAGCAACATTGATTGATGATCCCACCAATCCTGACTTTGTTTGTACTAATGTTCAGATGCTTGTTACCAGCTGCAAAGCTACCTGGGACAATGCTGTCTGTCAATCTACAACCTCTACACCCTGTCACAACAAACACATCTTTCTGAGGGGGAATGTATTCTGAGGGACAGAGAGAGATTTGTTGGGTTGCTGGCCCTATTAAAGTTGGACACTCCTCCATGGCCCCGGGCCCAGGGCAGAGTAAACTGGGATGAGAGGAGAGGAGCGCTGCATCATGACTGAAACCCCCAGGATGACAGATGAAACAGCCAGGTTTCTAAACACAAAAAAACCCTTCTATCGTTTAAACACTAGCCACCCCTTCCATCTTCTATTCGCCCTTCTAACTTCTATCCACTAGCCACCCCTTCTATCTACTAAACACTAGCCACCACTTCTATCTTCTATCCACTACCCACCCCTTCTATCTTCTATCCACTAGCCACCCCTTCTATCTTCTATCCATTAGCCACCCCTTCTATCTACTAAACACTAGCCACCACTTCTATCTTCTAAACACTAGCCACCCCTTCTATCTTCTATCCACTACCCACCCCTTCTATCTTCTATCCATTAGCCACCCCTTCTATCTTCTATCCATTAGCCACCCCTTCTATCTACTAAACACTAGCCACCACTTCTATCTTCTATCCACTACCCACCCCTTCTATCTTCTATCCACTACCCACCCCTTCTATCTTCTATCCATTAGCCACCCCTTCTATCTACTAAACACTAGCCACCACTTCTATCTTCTATCCACTACCCACCCCTTCTATCTTCTATCCACTAGCCACCCCTTCCATCTTCTAAACACTAGCCACCCCTTCTATCTACTAAACACTAGCCACCTCTTCTATCTACTAGCCACCCCTTCTATCTTCTAAACACTAGCCACCCCTTCTATCTACTATCTACTAGCCACCCCTTCTATCTTCTAAACACTAGCCACCTCTTCTATCTACTAGCCACCCCTTCTATCTTCTAAACACTAGCCACCCCTTCTATCTACTAAACACTAGCCACCTCTTCTATCTACTAGCCACCCCTTCTATCTTCTAAACACTAGCCACCCCTTCTATCTTCTATCTACTAGCCACCCCTTCTATCTACTAGCCACCCCTTCTATCTACTAGCCACCCCTTCTATCCACTAGCCACCCCTTCCATCTTCTAAACAGTAGTCACCCCTTCTATCTTCTATCCACTAGCCACCCCTTCTATCTTCTATTCACCCCTTCTGTCTTCTAAACACTACCCACCCCTTCTATCTTCTATCCACTAGCCACCCCTTCTATCTTCTATCCACTAGCTATCCCTTCTATCTTCTATCCACTAGCCACCCCTTCTATCTTCTAAACACTAGCCACCCCTTCTATCTTCTATCCACTAGCCACCCCTTCTATCTTCTATCCACTAGCTATCCCTTCTATCTTCTATCCACTAGCCACCCCTTCTATCTTCTAAACACTAGCCACCCCTTCTATCTTCTATCCACTAGCCACCCCTTCTATCTATTAGCCACCCCTTCTATCTTCTATCCACTAGCCACCCCTTCTATCTTCTATCCACTACCCACCCCTTCCATCTTCTAAACACTAGCCACCCCTTCTATCTTCTATCCACTAGCTATCCCTTCTATCTTCTATCCACTAGCCACCCCTTCTATCTTCTAAACACTAGCCACCCATTCTATCTTCTATCCACTAGCCACCCCTTCTGTCTTCTATCCATTAGCCACCCCTTCTATCCACTAGCCACCCCTTCTATCTATTAGCCACCCCTTCTGTCTTCTAAACACTAGCCACCCCTTCTATCTTCTATCCACTAGCCACCCCTTCTATCTTCTATCCATTAGCCACCCCTTCTATCTTCTATCCACTAGCCACCCCTTCTATCTTCTATCCACTACCCACCCCTTCTATCTTCTATCCATTAGCCACCCCTTCTATCTTCTATCCACTAGCCACCCCTTCTATCTTCTATCCACTAGCCACCCCTTCTATCTTCTATCCACTAGCCACCCCTTCTATCCACTAGCCACCCCTTCTGTCTTCTATCCACTAGCCACCCCTTCTATCTTCTATCCATTAGCCACCCCTTCTATCTTCTATCCACTAGCCACCCCATCTATCTTCTATCCACTAGCCACCCCTTCTAAACAGTAGTCACCCCTTCTATCTTCTATCCACTAGCCACCCCTTCTATCTTCTATCCACTAGCCACCCCTTCTATCGTCTAAACACTAGCCACGCCTTCTATCTTCTATCCACTAGCCACCCCTTCTATATTCTATCCACTAGCCACCCCTTCTGTCTTCTATCCACTAGCCACCCCTTCTATCCACTAGCCACCCCTTCTGTCTTCTATCCACTAGCCACCCCTTCTATCCACTAGCCACCCCTTCTATCCACTAGCCACCCCTTCTATCCACTAGCCACCCCTTCTATCTTCTATCCACTAGCCACCCCTTCTATCCACTAGCCACCCCTTCTATCCACTAGCCACCCCATCTATCTTCTATCCACTAGCCACCCCTTCTATCTACTATCCACTAGCCTCCCCTTCTATCTTCTATCCACTAGCCACCCCTTCCATCCACTAGCCACCCCTTCTATCTTCTATCCACTAGCCACCCCTTCTATCTTCTATCCACTAGCCACCCCAACTATCTTCTATCCACTAGCCACCCCTTCTATCCACTAGCCACCCCATCTATCTTCTATCCACTAGCCACCCCTTCTATCGTCTAAACACTAGCCACACCGTATATCTTCTAAACACTACCCACCTCTTATATATTCCTTCTATCTTCTATCCACTAGCCACCCCTTCTATCTTGTATCCACTAGCCACCCCTTATATCTTCTAAACACCCCTTATATTGTTTAACACCTGCCACCACTTCCATCAGACCTGTAAACATTGGGCTAATAAAAAAGCCTGAACACCACACAAGGGTTAATGGAAGCCTCTCCAACATAATCCAGACGGAATCAGGAATTCCCCAGGGTAGTTCTCTAGGCCCCTTACTTTTTAAAATCTTTGAGTAAAGCCAGTGTGTCTATGTTTGTGGATGACTCAACAATATACACGTAAGCTACTACAGCAACTGAAATGATTGTAACACTTAACAAAGAGATGCACTTTCAGAATGGGTGGCAAGGAATAAGTTAGTCCTAAATAATTCAAAAACTGAGACCATTGTGTTTGGGAGATATCATTCACTAAACCCTAAACTTCAACTAAATATTGTAATAAACAATGTGGAAATTGAGCAAGTTGAGGTGACTAAACTGCTTGGAGTTACCCTGAATTGTAAAACTGGCATGTTCAAAACATATTGATACAGCAGTAGTTGAGATGGGGAGAAGTCTGTCCATAATAAAGCACTGCTCTACCTTCTATGTTGGCCTGATATGGTTCCCAATCAGAGGCAGCTGTCTTTCGGTGTCTCTGATTGCGGATCATATTTAGGCAGCCTTTTCCCACTGGGTTTTTGTGGGATCTTGTTTCTGTATAGTTGCCTTGTGCACGGCATTACTGCACGTTTGTTATATTCTTTGTTGTTTTGGTTGTAAGTTTCACTATTAAAGAGATTGTGGAACTCTACCCACGCTGCGCCTTGTTCTCCTTCATACGACAAACGCGACAGAAGATCCCACCTCCTGGAAGTGTTCAGTAAGGTATGTGCTAATTCCCTTCCCCCGCACCGTCCTTATGATTGTGCCATTGATCTTCTCTCAGGCACTACACCACCTCGGGGTCGGTTGTATTCTCTGTCTGTACCAGAGACCAAAGCTATGGAGGAATACATAGAGCAGTCTCTGGCCAATGGGGCTGTCCGTCCTTCTGCATATCCTGCCGGTGCAGGGGTTTTTTTGTGGAGAAGAAGGACAAGATCCTGCGCCCTTTGCATTGACTACCGCGGACTTAACGATATCACTGTCAAAAATCGTTATCTCCTACCTCTCCTCTCCTCAGTGTTTGAACCTCTCCAGGGGGCCAGCATGTTTTCCAAGTTGAACATTCGGAATGCCTACCACCTGGTTCAGAAACGCAAGCGGGATGAGTGGAAGACAGCCTTCAATACAGCCAGTGGACATTACAAGTACCAGGTCATGCCATTTGGACTCACCACCCGCTGTCTTCCAGGCTTTGGTCAATGATGTGCTTCGGGACATGCTAAACCGGTTTGTGTTTGTCTACCTGGACAACATCCAGTTTTTTTCCCGATCTGCCTAAGAACATGTACTCCATGTCAGACAGGTCCTTCAGTGCCTCCTGGAGAACCGTTGTTTGTGAAAGACAAGAAGTGTGAGTTCCTCCGCTTATCTATCACCTTTTCTGGGATATGTCATTGCTGAGGGCTGGTCAGATGGATCCTGGAAAGGTGAAAGCAGTGGTGGATTGGCCTCAACCAACGTCCAGGGTGCAGTTGCAATGGTTTCTTGGGTTTGCTAACTTCTACCGCCATTTCATTCGGGATAAAAGCACCCCTCTTGGCACTCACTTCCCCAAGGTACTGTTCAAATGGTCTCCAGCTGTCGACAAAGCCTTTGTGGACCTGAAGCATCGGTTCACAAAAGCACCTATCCTCATCCATCCGGACCCCTCGCGTCAATTTGTGGTGGAAGTGGATGCGTCGGATGTTGGAGTTGGGGCCATCCTATCCCAGCGATCTGCCAAGAACAAGAAGCTTCATCCCTGTGCTTTCCTGTCCCATCACCTCAATCCTGCTGAGAGGAACTATGATGTTGGCAACCAAGAACTCCTTGCGGTGAAGATGGCATTGGAGGAGTGGAGGCACTGTTTGGAAGGAGCAGAACAGCCATTCCTGGTCTGGACCGACCATAAAAACTTGGAATATCTCCATTGTGTTCTTGGGCACAGGGACTAAGGTAACCTGCCTAAATGACTACCGACCCGTAGCACTCACCTATGTAGGCATGAAATGCTTTGAAAGGCTGGTCATGGCTCACATAAACACCATTATCCCAGAAACCCTAGACCCACTCCAATTTGCATACCACACCAACAGATCCACATGTGATGCAATCTATATTGCACTCCACACTGCCCTTTCACACCTGGACAAATGGAAGACCTACAGTTGAAGTCGGAAGTTTAAATACACTTAGGTTGGAGTCATTAAAACTCGTTTTTCAACCACTCCACACATTTATTGTTAACAAACTATAGTTTTGGCAAGTCGGTTAGGACATCTACTTTGTGCATGATACAAGTAATTTATCCAACAATTGTTTACAGACAGATTATTTCACTTATAACTCACTGTATCACAATTCCAGTGGGTAAGAAGTTTACATACACTAAGTTGACTGCGTATTTAAACAGCTTGGAAAATTGCAGAAAATTATGTCATGGCTTTAGAAGCTTCTGATAGGCTAATTGACATAATTTCAGTCAATTGGAGGTGTACCTGTGGATGTATTTCAATGCCTACCTTCAAACGCAGTGCCTCTTTGCTTGGCATCATGGGAAAATCAAAACAAATTGTAGACCTCCACAAGTCTGGTTCATCCAATAGGATCTTTAACCTGTATTCTAAATATGATCTGTATTCTGTATTCTAAACAGGATCTGTATTCTGTATTCTAAATAGGATCTGTAACCTGTATTCTAAACAGGATCTGTAACCTGTATTCTAAACAGGATCTGTATTCTGTATTATCAATAGGATCTGTAACCTGTATTCTCAATAGGATCTGTAACCTGTATTCTAAACAGGATCTGTAACCTATATTCTAAACAGGATCTGTAACCTGTATTCTCAATAGGATCTGTAACAGGTGTATTTTACAAGCTTGTCCTCTACAAACAGGTGTATTTTACAAGCTTGTCCTCTACAAACTGGTGTATTTTACAAGCTTGTCCTCTACAAACTGGTGTATTTTACAAGCTTGTCCTCTACAAACTGGTGTATTTTCCAAGCTTGTCCTCTACAAACTGGTGTATTTTACAAGCTTGTCCTCTACAAACAGGTGTATTTTCCAAGCTTGTCCTCTACAAACAGGTGTATTTTCCAAGCTTGTCCTCTACAAACAGGTGTATTTTCCAAGCTTGTCCTCTACAAACTGGTGTATTTTCCAAGCTTGTCCTCTACAACCAGTGAAGTGACATGTTTGACGTTAAGTCTAGAGGAGTGGGATGCTCCATTGCAGTTTTTTACAGTCACTTTGGCACTAATTTCAGAACCTTGTTATTTTTCTCAACTCCAGGCACAAAACTAACGACTGATGATCAAAATGCACATTTTTCAAAACTCTAACACTTTTTCCAATTGCTTGGATACAATCCACATAAAGCTAAGATCATTTGTTCAATGAACTAAAATCATCTGTTCAAAATGACACAACTTAACGTCAAAGTATTTCCATTTCAAAATGCAATTCACACGTTACATCTGAGATGACTGTCTATTCATTTCATTACAATGATCTAACTATCAACTGATACAACGGCTCAAAATGATGAGTAACTGTTGCATTACTCTCATAGTTTTACGGAAACTGACGAACAATATTCCATGTTTAGATCATGAAAAGTTTCAGGAAAACGAGATCCATTGACGCCAATTACCGTGGAACATGAACCAATTGGACTACATTATCTACAGATGTAATATTTCATCATCATTCTTCATCAGATACTGTTTCTATGGTCCCATGTACCCCTTTTCCATATTCACAGATTTGACATTATTGGCCACTTTATTAGGTACACCTATCGAGTACTGGGTAGGACCCCCTTTTGCCTCCACAACAGCCTGAATTATTCACGGTGTTGTACGTTAAGAGATGCCCTTCTGCACGCCACTGTTTTAAACAGATGTTATTTGAGCATTTGTGGCCTTTCTGTTAACTTGAATGAGTCTGGACATTCTCCTCTGACCTCTCTCATTAACAGCGATAACATGAAGCCGGCAGGTGATCCAGGTCACAATAGAGGTAAAGCAGTGGGAGGAGGAAGACGAGGTGATCAAAGGAATGGCAGGGGACGAGCACCCCTTCTGAGAGGTGTCCGAGGACGAGCACCCCTTCTGAGAGGTGGCCGTGGGCCTCGTTAGAGAGGACGAGCACCCCTTCTGAGAGGTGGCCGTGGGCCTCGTTAGAGAGGACGAGCACCCCTTCTGAGAGGTGGCCGTGGGCCTCGTTAGAGAGGACGAGCACCCCTTCTGAGAGGTGGCCGTGGGCCTCGTTAGAGAGGACGAGCACCCCTTCTGAGAGGTGGCCGTGGGCCTCGTTAGAGAGGACGAGCACCCCTTCTGAGAGGTGTGGGGGAACGTGGTAGAGGACAAGGCAACTGACCAGCGGCAGCAACAGCAAAGAGTGTCCAATGAAATCCGAGCAATAGTTGTAATGGCATGACAATTACTGAAGCAGCTACAATGATTCAACCAAAACTCAGAAGATCAACCGTGGCCTCAATCATCAGAACTTTCCTCAATGAGAACCGGTAAGTCTTCAGCATGCATTATACAGGCTGTCAACTGTCAAATGATTGTATACTGCATGCCAATGTGTACCACAGAGTAGGTGATGTGACTAAATGTGTTCTTACTTTAATTTTCCCTGCAGAATTGAGACTAGGCCAAATAGGGGAAGCAGAGGCAAAATTCAGACTGACCAACAAGAGCAGGGCTGTGGTCAATTTGGTTCGGCCCAGAAATGATATTCGCCTTACAGAAATTCGGCGGCACATCTTGGACAATGATGACATGTTCAACAATGTGGAAGCCATAAGTTTGCCAACTGTTGCACGCATGCTGAAAAGGCACCAGGTGTCTCTAAAACAGCTATACCGTGGGCCTTTTGAAAGAAATACAGACAGAGTGAAGCAACTGAGGACTGAGTATGTTCAGGTATGTTCAGTTTCAAGATGCCTGGTGTGAAAAATTCCCCCCAAAATTCTACATCATTGTAATCAGTAATTCTCTTTCCAAAATGTGTTTTTAGAGGGTGATGGAGCTGGATGCTGACAAAAGCCATCATAAATTCCTCTTTTTGGATGAGGCAGGCTTCAACCTGGCCAAGACAAGGAGGAGAGGTCAGAATTTCATTCTCCAGCGGGCAACCATCCAAGTACCCGGACAACATGGGTCCAACATCACCACGTGTGCAGCTATATCAGATGATGGTGTGGTGAGATGCAGACCTCGTATTGGATCATATAATGCAGCTCTCCTTGTAACCTTCCTTGATGAGATAAATCCGGTCTGTAGAGCTGATGGTGTGGTGGGATGCAGACCTCCTATTGGATCATATAATGCAGCTCTCCTTGTATCCTTCCTTGATGAGATAAATCAGGTCTGTAGTGCTGATGGTGTGACCTATGTCATTGTGTGGGATAATGTCAGGTTCCAACGTGCTCAAATGGTGCAAGCATGGTTTCAGGCCCATCCACAATGTACCACCCTGTACTTACCCCATTCTCTCTTTTCCTTAACCCGATTGAGGAATGTTTCTCCATGTGGAGGTGGAAGGTATATGATAGGCGCCCTCACGAACAAGCTGCCCTTCTCCAGGCCATGGATGACATCACGGCAGACATCAGGCCTGGATTCGCCGGGAGATTCTTCCCAAGATGTTTGGCTGATGAAAACATCCATTGTGATGTGGATGAGAACCTGTGGCCAAATCCACAAGACAGGCTTGATGGAAATATAGAAGTACAGTAATCAACCTTTTATTTTGCTTTTTACAGTAAGCCAGGTGAGGAACACTGTAGTTGATGTTTTACTGTAGTTTTTTATTTATTTTTTGTAGCTAATTATTTTTGCTTTCATTCAAAGAAACCTGTTGTGATTTTATTGCATTTCATCAATACATTTCCGATTTTGTTCAATGATTCCACTGTGTCTGTAGTATTCTCTCTACTAGTCCTTTTACAGTGATGTATTTACGTGTAGTACCATAATGAAACATGTATCACATATTTTGTACTAAGATATTTAATGATTGTACAAACAACTACACAGTGACACTATCGGTATCTTGTGTGTGTGTGATCTAAATGAATGTTCCTATGGTATTTCATGATAAATTCATTATTTGAACCAATGATTCTGCAAGAGCAAGGTTTCTTTAAAGATATGAATCTACAGTGCAATGTTTTGAACATTGGACAGCCTGTGTTACAAGCGATGACCGTTTTGAGTTTTGTGTCTAGAGTTTTGAAAAATTAGTGCGAAAGTGATTGTAAAAACCTGTAGTAAAGAGTGTTGTAACTGAGAGGTTATCCAGCGATGCCATGTTCAAGGCCCTTTCTCAGTCAGCTGGACGTTATCATGGGATATTACTGTAGTAAAGAGGCTGTAACTGAGAGGTTATCCAGCGATGCCATGTTCAAGGCCCTTTCTCAGAGTCAGCTGGACGTTATCATGGGATATTACTGTAGTAAAGAGGCTGTAACTGAGAGGTTATCCAGCGATGCCATGTTCAAGGCCCTTTCTCAGTCAGCTGGACGTTATCATGGGATAATCAACATCTGATCTCAGGGACAGTCGCCTCTGGGCAACGGTCACAGAGGCTCTTTCTGATTGGGTCAGGGGGATAGTGTGTGTGATATTATGTGTGATATTGTGTGTGTGTGTGATTTGTGTGTGATATTGTGTGTGTGTGTGTGTGATATTGTGTGTGATATTGTGTGTGTGATATTGTGTGTGTGGGATATTGTGTGTGTGTGATATTGTGTGTGTGTGTGTGATATTGTGTGTGATATTGTGTGTGTGTGTGATATTGTGTGTGTGTGTGTGTGATGTTGTGTGTGATATTGTGTGTGATATTGTGTGTGTGTGTGTGAGATATTGTGTGTGTGATATTGTGTGTGTGTGTGATATTGTGTGTTTGTGTGATATTGTGTGTTTGTGTGATATTGTGTGTGTGTGATATTGTGTGTGTGATATTGTGTGTGATATTGTGTGTGTGTGTGTGTGTGTGATATTGTGTGTGTGATATTGTGTGTGTGTGTGATATTGTGTGTGATATTGTGTGTGTGTGTGTGTGTGATGTTGTGTGTGATATTGTGTGTGTGTGTGAGATATTGTGTGTGTGATATTGTGTGTGTGTGTGTGTGATATTGTGTGTGATATTGTGTGTGTGTGTGTGATATTGTGTGTGTGATATTGTGTGTGTGATATTGTGTGTGTGTGATATTGTGTGTGATATTGTTGTGTGTGATATTGTGTGTGTGTGGTATTGTGTGTGTGTGACATTGTGTGTGTGATATTGTATGTGTGATATTGTATGTGTGATATTGTATGTGTGTGTGTGTGTGTGTGATAGTGTGTGTGTCTAAGTGTTTGTGGTAAAGTTAGTGAAGATGTGTGTGTGATATAGTGTGTGTCTAAGTGTTTGTGGTAAAGTTAGTGAAGATGTGTGTGTGTGTGTGTGTGTGTGATAGTGTGTGTGTGTGATAGTGTGTGTGTGATATTGTGTGTGTGTGGTATTGTGTGTGTGTGACATTGTGTGTGTGATATTGTATGTGTGATATTGTATGTGTGATATTGTATGTGTGTGTGTGTGTGTGTGTGTGTGTGTGATATAGTGTGTGTCTAAGTGTTTGTGGTAAAGTTAGTGAAGATGTGTGTGTGTGTGTGTGATAGTGTGTGTGTGTGTGATAGTGTGTGTATGTGTCTAAGTGTTTGTGATAAAGTTAGTGAAGATGTGAATTATTTGACATATATGAAATAACTAAGAACTGATACCAGACAACATGAATCAAAACTTTGTAATTTCCTGAAGAATTCCTTATTAAATGATTAATTCCTCAACTACAGGCAGCTGTTAAAGAGGGCTTGTGCTTCCTGCTGCTAAGAATTTGTCATTGTCTGAAGTCTAGATTGATATATTTATTATTTATCAGATTAATCATGGCTGGAGAGGCTGGGATCCTGGTCAGGCTCATAGGGCTCCTACACTTACAGTTAGGAGGGGAGAGAGAGGGAGACAGAGGGAGGGAGGGGAGAGAGAGGGAGGGAGAGGGGAGAGAGGGAGAATGAGAGAGGGAGGGGAGAGAGGGAGAGATGAGGGGGATAGAGAGGGAGACAGAGGGAGGGAGGGGAGAGAGAGGGAGGGGAGAGAGAGGGAGAGAGGAGGGGAGAGAGAGGGATGGGGAGAGAGGGAGAATGATAGAGGGGGGGAGGAGAGAGGAGAGAGAGGGGAAAGAGAATGTGGGAGAGGGAGGTAGAGAGAGAGAGAAGGAGAGATGAAGGGGAGAGAGAGAGATGGAGAGAGAGGGAGAATGAGAGAGGGAGGGGAGAGAGAGGGTGAGAGCGAGGGGAGATAGAAAGATGGAGAGAGAGGGAGAATGAGAGAGGGAGGGAGGGGAGAGAGAGGAGAGAGAGTGGAAAGAGAATGTGGGAGAGGGAGGTAGAGAGAGAGAGAGAAGGAGAGATGGAGGGGAGAGAGCGAGAGATGGAGGGAGAATGAGAGAGGGAGGGAGAGGAGGGAGGGAGGAGGGGAGATAGAGGGAGGTAGAGAGAGATGGAGAGCGGGAGAATGAGAGAAGGAGGTAGAGAGAGAGAAGGAGAGATGGAGGGGAGAGAGAGATGAGGGAGAGGGGAGAATGAGAGAGGGAGGTAGAGAGAGAGAAGGAGAGATGGAGGGAGAGAGAGAGAGAGAGGATGGGAGGCAGCTGTATGTGGATATTGTAGAGCAGGGCGGTAATTATAGCAGGGTAGTCACCAGCTCACTAGAGGGCCTGAACACATCAGCACAATGTAAAGAGTTTAGCCTGGAGCAGTGGTTACCCTGTGATGGGATGGAGAGAGAGAGAGAGAGAGAGGAGGGGGGGTAGTGCTGTCATTGATCTGACTCCTACCGGAGGTCATCAGGTCCTGCGGTCACCTCTGTTTACGGAAAGGTCTGGAGAATACCTTGAGGACAGGACTGGAAATATCAACCTTAAACTGTGTCACATCTAACTAATCAACAACAGAAACGGTTTAATATCCATCCAACCAAATGCTTTGAAACATGTAACCTCTCACCATTCTGAGGCTGAACAGCCAACTCAATGAGAAACATTGTTGGATGCAGGATTAGTGCCACGTTGTTGGCAGAACCAGAGATGCATAAACACTGGCCAAGGGCCTGAATGTGTCCGGACAGGGAACATTCAGGACATCAGAACCAGAGATCCATAAACACTGGCCAAGGGCCTGAATGTGTCCGGACAGGGAACATTCAGGACATCAGAACCAGAGATCCATAAACAACTGGCCAAGGGCCTGAATGTGTCCAGACAGGGAACATTCAGGACATCAGAACCAGAGATCCATAAACACTGGCCAAGGGCCTGAATGTGTCCGGACAGGGAACATTCAGGACATCAGAACCAGAGATCCATAAACACTGGCCAAGGGCCTGAATGTGTCCGGACAGGGAACATTCAGAACATCAGAACCAGAGTGGATACAATGTTGCAATGTTACTGTTGTAGATCATTCCACTTTTTACAGTTAATACCATTGTACTGACTGTCAAAGTGAGTCCCAATGCTCCTGGTCCTGTAACAGAGGTGTAAATCATCACCATGGTAACCTAACCCCAGGCTCCTGGTCCTGTAACAGAGGTGTAAATCATCACCATGGTAACCTAACCCCAGGCTCCTGGTCCTGTAACAGAGGTGTAAATCATCACCATGGTAACCTAACCCCAGGCTCCTGGTCCTGTAACAGAGGTGTAAATCATCACCATGGTAACCTCTCCTGGTCCTGTAACAGAGGTGTAAATCATCACCATGGTAACCTCTCCTGTCCTGTAAACAGAGGTGTAAAATCATCACCGTGGTAACCTAACCCCAGGCTCCTGGTCCTGTAACAGAGGTGTAAATCATCACCATGGTAACCTCTCCTGGTCCTGTAACAGAGGTGTAAATCATCACCATGGTAACCTCTTCTGGTCCTGTAACAGAGGTGTAAATCATCACCATAGTAACCTAACTCCAGGCTCCTGGTCCTGTAACAGAGGTGTAAATCATCACCATGGTAACCTCTCCTGGTCCTGTAACAGAGGTGTAAATCATCACCGTGGTAACCTCTTCTGGTCCTGTAACAGAGGTGTAAATCATCACCGTGGTAACCTCTCCTGGTCCTGTAACAGAGGTGTAAATCATCACCATGGTAACCTCTCCTGGTCCAGTAACAGAGGTGTAAATCATCACCATGGTAACCTCTCCTGGTCCTGTAACAGAGGTGTAAATCATCACCATGGTAACCTCTCCTGGTCCAGTAACAGAGGTGTAAATCATCACCATGGTAACCTCTTCTGGTCCTGTAACAGAGGTGTAGATCATCACCGTGGTAACCTCACCCCAGCCTCAGCCTAGTCATGTAGATCTAGCTACTCAGCCCAGGCTAGTCATGTAGATCTAGCTACTCAGCCCAGGCTAGTCATGTAGATCTAGCTACTCAGCCCTGTCTCCTGGTCATGTAGATCTAGCTACTAACCCCAGTCTCCTAGTCATGTAGATCTAGCTACTCAGCCCAGTCTCCTAGTCATGTAGATCTAGCTACTCAGCACAGTCTCTTAGTCATGTAGATCTAGCTACTCAGCCCAGGCTAGTCATGTAGATCTAGCTACTCAGCCCTGTCTCCTGGTCATGTAGATCTAGCTACTAACCCCAGTCTCCTAGTCATGTAGATCTAGCTACTCAGCCCAGTCTCCTAGTCATGTAGATCTAGCTACTCAGCCCAGTCTCCTAGTCATGTAGAACTAGCTACTCAGCACAGTCTCTTAGTCATGTAGATCTAGCTACTCAGCCCTGTCTCCTGGTCATGTATATCTAGCTACTAACCCCTGTCTCCTGGTCATGTAGATCTAGCTACTAACCCCAGTCTCCTAGTCATGTAGATCTAGCTACTCAGCCCAGTCTCCTAGTCATGTAGATCTAGCTACTCAGCACAGTATCTTAGTCATGTAGATCTAGCTACTCAGCCCAGGCTAGTCATGTAGATCTAGCTACTCAGCCCTGTCTCCTGGTCATGTAGATCTAGCTACTAACCCCAGTCTCCTAGTCATGTAGATCTAGCTACTCAGCCCAGTCTCCTAGTCATGTAGATCTAGCTACTCAGCCCAGGTTAGTCATGTAGATCTAGCTACTAACCCCTGTCTCCTGGTCATGTAGATCTAGCTACTAACCCCTGTCTCCTGGTCATGTAGATCTAGCTACTCAGCCCAGTCTCCTAGTCATGTAGATCTAGCTACTAACCCCAGTCTCCTGGTCATGTAGTTCTAGCTACTCAGCCCAGTCTCCTAGTCATGTAGATCTAGCTACTCAGCCCTGTCTCCTGGTCATGTAGATCTAGCTACTCAGCCCAGTCTCCTAGTCATGTAGATCTAGCTACTAACCCCTGTCTCCTGGTCATGTATATCTAGCTACTCAGCCCTGTTATCACCAGGCGGATATTCAGCTCATAATATGCTAACATGAATGTCGGTGTATCGGTGTCGGTGTCTCGGTGTATTTCATTCATTAATGTGTTGTGAGGACAGTTAAATGGTTCCTGTAAGTACAGCTTTAATTCCACTACTAGACTCTGGGCTTTTCTCTCTGTCTCACATTGTTTCAATGAGGAGCGTAGTGGAGCAGTTAAATAGAGAAAGCAGCTGTACTCACTACACCATGTTAATTGAAGCATTGAGAGTGAAATTATATTTTTTTGAAACTATTATCTCACTGTGTATCTGCTGAATGAATCTGGCTGACAATTGGAGCTATAATTGTACATCACAGCAGATATTGAGATGAAAAGCAAGATGGCGCCCTATCACACACACTCTCTGCCAATGCAATCAAAATGGGTTCATGTCAGTGTGAAAAACCCATTTGTGTTCAAAAACAAAACATTTCCTATTTTGTAATGGGCTAAATCACTGGGTTATCGGCAGCCATGCACAGCCAGACCTCATGAAGAGGCTCCTACACCCAGGGTTAGGAGGCACACACTGGTATTGAATGGGGGGAGGCAAAAGGCTTCCTTTTAAAGTGGAAAGAAGCCATTTTGGAGGGGATGATTTGGATTCAAATCTTCAGGGACTAACCCCTTGACATAAAGTCATAGTGTATTGGAGTTTTAGCCCTAAATTCATACATCAATTATTTACCGTCAACGCAGATTGTATAAGTGTAGGAAATTACTAGAGATGGTATTTTCTCTCAGGCAGAAAGAATGTGATACAACGGATACACCCCCAGCTAATGTGTATGCCCACTGTCCACCCAGCAGAATTATTTATGCATTAGAAAACAGTGTGCCGGGACCAGAAGAGGCAGACCACAATATTTGAACCCTTTCATAACACACATCAATATTTAATGTGAAATAAATAAAATATGTTTGTGTTGTTTGGAGGACAGATGTAGCTGATCGCTCGACTGGCTGCGGGGGAGCACGGCGATGCTACACATAGCCCCTCAGTAAAACCCTCCATCTCTTTTTAATCATCCACTTAGTGCATTGTGGGTAGAGGAGCTGTCAAGGTGAGACGGCAGCTTCTTGGAGAGCAGGAGCCCCCTAACCCTGGAACTGAAGCCTGAGCCGGATGGCTTTGTCTCTAAATGTGTTATTAAGCTATTGTTTCATTGGATCGCACCGCTGTAGCCCGCCTGGGCGGATGCGACTGGAAACCTGTTATTACATTCAACTCTCAACTCTGTCCGCCTCTCTCATTCTGTCCAAGGTTGACCCCAGTCGCATTGTTCAAAGAAACAGAATTGTCTATGTATTTTTATCATTAGCCTCCTGTATTTCTAGTCGTCCTACATTCTTTCTGACCGACTGACTGGGTGGAAGAAACACTAAAAGCTTTGTATTACAGCAAGACGTTGGTTCGTTTCCATTTTATTCACTATTTAAACTGAAGGAAACTACATTCGCCCAAAACTGAAAGTGCGAACCACCGCATTTAACCATGGAAAGGTGACTGGGAATATGGCCAAATATAAACAGTGTAGATATTCAATCCGCGCAAGGCAATCAAACAAGCAAAATGTCGGTATAAAGAGACAAAGTGGAGTCGCAGTTCAACGGCTAGTCACGAGACCTTTGTGGCAGGGTCTACAGACAATTATGAACTACAAAAGAAAAACCAGCCTCATCGCGGACAACGTCGTCTTGCTTCCAGACAAACTAAACACCTTCTTTGCCTGCTTTGATGATAATACAGTGCCACCGACATGCACCACCACCAAGGACTGTGGGCACTCCTTCACCGTGGCCAACGTGAGTAAAACTTTTAAACATGTTAACCCTCGCAAGGCTGCTGGCTCAGACGACATCCCTAGCCGTGTCCTCAGAGCATGCGCAGACTAGCTGACTGGTGTGTTTACGGACATTTTCAATCTCTCCCTATCCCAGTCTGCTGTCCCCACATGCTTCAAGATGGCCACCATTGTTCCTGTTCCCAAGAATGCAAATGTAACTGAACTAAATTACTATCGCCCCGTAGCACCCACTTCTGTCATTATGAAGTGCTTTGAGAGACTAGTTAAGGATCATATCATCTCCACCTCCACCTCCACTTCAATTTGCTTACCGACCCAATAGATCCACAGACGATGCAATCTCCATCACACTGCCCTAACCCATCTGGACAAGAGGAATACCTATGTAAGAATGCTGTTCATTGTCTATAGGTCAGCATTCAACACCCTAGTACCCTCCAAGCTCATCATTAAGCTTGAGGCCCTAGATCTCAACCCCGTCCTGTGCAATTGGGTCCTGGATGTCCTGACGGGCCGCCCCCAGGTGGTGAAGGTAGGACACAACATCTCCACTTCGCTGATCCTCAACACTGGGGCCCCACAAGGGTGCGTGCTCAGCCCCTTCTGGTACTCCATGTTCGCCCATGACTGCGTGGCCTTGCACGCCATCACCTCAATCATGAAGTTTGCAGATGACACAACAGTAGTAGGCCTGATTACCACCAATGACGATACAGCCTACAGGGAGGAGGTGAGTTCTCACGGAGTGTACTGTCAGGAAAATAACCTCTCACTCAACATCAACAAAACGAAGGAGATGATCGTGGACTTCAGGAAACAGCAGAGGGAGCACCCCCGTATCCACATCGAAGGCATAGGAGTAGAGAAGGTGGAAAGTGTTAAGTTCCTCTGCGTACACATCACTGACAAACTAAAATTGTCTACCCACACAGACAGTGTGGTGAAGAAGGTGCAACAGCCCCTCTTCAACCTCAGGAGGCTGAAGAAATTTCGCTTGTCACCTAAAAACCTCAAACTTTTACAGATGCACAATTGAGAGCATCATGTCGGGCTGTATCAACGCCTGGTACGGCAACTGCACTGCCCACAACCGCAGGGCTCTCCAGTGGGTAGTGAGGTCTGCACAACGCATCACCGGGGGCAAACTACCTGCCGTTTCAGGACACCTACAGCACCCGATGTCACAGGAAGGCCAAAAAGATCATCAAGGACAACAACCACGCAAGCCACTGCCTGTTCACCCCACTACCATCCAGAAGGCAAGGTCAGTACAGGTGCATCAAAGCGGGGACCGAGAGACTGAAAAACAGCTTCTATCTCAAGGCCATCAGACTGTTAAACAGCCATCACTAACACAGAGAGGCTGCTGCCTACATGCAGACTTGAACTCATTGGTCACTTTAATAAATGGAACACTAGTCATTTTAATAATGCCACTTTAATAATGTTTAGATATCTTGCATTACTCATCTTATATGTATATACTGTATTCTATACTATCTATTGCGTAACTCTGTTGTTGTTTTTGTAGCACTGCTTTGCTTTTTCTTGGCCAGTTCACAGTTGTTAATGAGGACTTGTTCTTAACTGGCCTACCTGGGTAGATACAGGTGAAATACGATTTAAATAAAAATCTTATCTGATGCCGCTCTGTCATTGCTCATCCATATATTTATATATTCTGATTCCATTCTATTAGGTATTTTTTGTGGAATTGTTAGATATTACTTGTTAGATATTGCTGCACAGTCGGAACTAGAAGCACAAGCATTTCGCTGCACTCGCAATGACATCTGCATGTGACCAATACCACTTGATTTGGATAAGTGATATGATGTATAATGCTCCCAACTTAACCTCTACAGGATTGGTGTTGCCCCCTCGGGACGGTTGAGCTAACATAGGCTAATGTGATTAGCATGAGGTTGTGAGTAACAAGAACATTACCCAGGACATAGGCATATCTAATATTGGCAGAAAGCTTAAATTATTGTTAATCTAACTGCACTGTCCAATTTGCAGTAGCTATTACAGTGAAAGAATACCATGCTATTGTTTGAGGAGAGTGCACATTTATGAACATGAACATTCCTTAATAAACCAATTAGGCACATTTAGGTAGTCTTGATACAACATTTTGAACAGAAATACAATGGTTCATTGGATCAGTCTAAAACTTTGCACATACACTGCTGCCATCTAGTGGACAAAAACTAAAATGCGCCTGGGCTGGAATAATATCTTATGGTCTTTCTCTTGCATTTCAAAGATGACGGTACAAAAAATATAATTGTATTATCTTTTACCAGATATAATGTGTTATATTCTCCAACATTACCAACATTTCCAACAGTACCGAGCTGTCTGTTTAAACTACCAGCACACTGCTCAGACACCCATGCATACCCCACGAGACATGCCACCAGTGGTCTCTTCACAATCCCAGACTATGGGAGGTGCACAGTACTACATACAGCCATGACTACATGGAACTCTATTCCACATCAGGTAACTGATGCAGCAGTTGAATCAGATTTTATAAAAAACAGATAAAAATACACCTTATGGAACAGCGGAGACTGTGAAGACACACACACACATAGGCACAGACACACGCATATATTAGAACACATGTACTATACACACACGTACACATGGATGTTGTATTGTAGAATGTGGTAGTAGAGTAGTGTTCTGAGGACACACACTTAATGTGTTATGAAAAGTGTTGTGAAATGTAATGTCATCCAGTATTTTTAATTGTATATAACTTTGTTAATGTTGCTGGACGCCAGGAAGAGTAGCTGTTGCCTAGACAGCAGCTAATGGGGATCCTTAATAAATACAAAATACAAACTCAAACTCTTCGTACGAACGTATAAGTTGTAGCCACATTCCAGCAGCATTATAATGTTAAGTACAGAGACAGAAGTCATGTTGAGCATGTAGCATGCAGTCACAGCTCATAATCATGTCCCCAACAAAAACCAATATCTCCAGCAGGCGCTTTGTAAATACCAATATGCCATATGGAAATAGTACTGTCAAACTGTCAATGGCTTAATACAGGCCCGTTGGCTACATACAGTCGTGTTGGTTTTCTAACGGCCTGTTGGCTGTGGCTGGCAGCAGGCTGCGACTCTCAACAAGCCTCTGATGTTCCTTGGTGCACTCAGCCCAGCTCCATCCCCCGGCTCCAGCTCTCCAGCTCTCCAACGGCCCCAGGTCTGGTGGGTCCTGAGGGAACCAGTCATCAGATGATAATCCACTGGAATGGGAGGAAGCACTGAAATGTTCCAATTGCCACAAAGTGCATCTCATTCCATGAATTGGGGCTGACGGAGAGGAGAGCCTGGTGTGGCTGTAGTAGTAGTAGCAGCAGTACTTATAGTAGCAGTAGTACTAGCAGTAGTAATAGCAGTAGTACTTATAGTAGCAGTAGCACTAGCAGTAGTAGTAGCAGCAGTATCAGTAGTAGTTATAGTAGTAGCAGTAGTACTAGCAGTAGTAGTTATAGTAGTAGCAGTATCAGTAGTAGTTATAGTAGTAGCAGTAGTACTAGCAGTAGTAGTTATAGTAGTAGTATCAATAGTAGTTATAGTAGTAGCAGTAGCAGCATTAGTAGTAGTAGCTGTAGTAGTTATAGTAGTAGCAGTAGTTTTAGAAACAATAATAGTAGCAGTAGTAGTAGTTGTAGTAGTAGCAGCAGTACTTATAGTAGCAGTAGTAGTAGCAGTAGTAGTAGCAGTAGTGTAGCAGCAGTATCAGTAGCAGTTATAGTAGTAGCAGTAGTAGCATTAGTAGTAGTAGCAGTAGTAGTTATAGTAGTAGCAGTAGCAGCAGTAGCTTTAGTAACAATAATAGTAGCAGTAGTAGTAGTAGTAGTAGTAGTAGTTGTAGTAGTAGCAGTAGCACCAGTACTTATAGTATCAGTAGCAGTAGTAGTAATAGCAGCAGTAGTAGCAGTAGCAGCATTAGTAGTAGTAGCAGTACCAGCAGTAGTTTTAGTAACAGTAGCAGTAGCAGCAGTAGTTTTAGTAACAATAATAGTAACAGTAGTAGTAGTAGTAGTAGTAATAGCAGCAGTAGTAGCAGTAGCATCATTAGTAGTAGTAGTAGCAGTAGCAGCAGTAGTTATAGTAGCAATAGAACCAGTACTTATAGTAATACCAGCAGTATTAGTAGTAGTAGCAGCAGTAGTTATAGTGGCAGTAGTAGTAGAATCAGCAGTAGCAGTAGAATCAGCAGTAGAATCAGCAGTAGTACTTATAGTAGTAGTGGTAGTAGCAGTACTTATAGTAGCAGCAGTAGTAGAATCAGCAGTAGTAGCAGTGGTGGTAGTAGTACTAGCAGTAGCAGCAGTAGTTATAGTAGCAGTAGTAGTACTTGCAGTAGTAATGGTAGTAGTAGTACTAGCAGTAGCAGTACTTGCAGCAGTAGTAGTAGTAGTACTAGCAGTAGCAGCAGTAGTTATAGTAGCAGTAGTAGTAGTAGTAGTTGTAGTAGTAGCAGTAGCACCAGTACTTATAGTAACAGTAGCAGTAGTAGTAATAGCAGCAGTAGTAGTAGTAGCAGTAGCACCAGTACTTATAGTAGTAATGGTAGTAGTAGTACTAGCAGTAGCAGTACTTGCAGTAGTAGTAGTAGTACTAGCAGTATCAGCAGTAGTAGTAGTAGCAGTAGTAGTTATAGAAGTAGCAGTAGCAGCATTAGTAGTAGTAGTAGTAGTAGTAGCAGCAGTAGTTTTAGTAACAATAATAGTAGCAGTAGTAGTAGTAGTAGTTGTAGCAGTAGCACCAGTACTTATAGTAACAGTAGTAGTAGTAGTAATAGCAGCAGCAGTAGTAGTAGCAGTACCAGCAGGACTACCTGTTATTGGCCAGCAGGACCACCTGTTATTGACCAGCAGGACTACATGTTATTGACCAGCAGGACCACCTGTTATTGACCAGCAGGACTACCTGTTATTGACCAGCAAGACTACCTGTTATTGACCAGCAGGACCACCTGTTATTGGCCAGCAGGACTATCTGTTATTGACCAGCAGGACTACCAGTTATTGACCAGCAGGACCACCTGTTATTGACCAGCAGGACTACCTGTTATTGACCAGCAGGACCACCTGTTATTGACCAGCAGGACCACCTGTTATTGACCAGCAGGACTACCAGTTATTGGCCAGCAGGACTACCAGTTATTGGCCAGCAGGACTATCTGTTATTGGCCAGCAGGACTACCTGTTATTAGCCAGCAGGAAAACTATTTTTGACCAGCACTGTTGCAACTCAGAGCTTAAGAACTTCAATGTTCCCTGCAATTATATCTGTGACCTTGTGCATGTGACTAACAAACTGATCTAATCCTCTCATCTATTCTTTGTTATTTTCTAAATATAAGGTCTTCTTTCTCGTCTTCCTGAAGTGAGCCATCACATGGGGCTGGGACAGCAGAACCATCTCATCATTTGATTGGGCCACCTTTGGAAGTATACTTCTTGGATAGATGAAAACTATTCATTCAAACTGTTACAGTTGCAGGGATCAACAATGGATGGACATCTGATGTATTTTAGCTAAGCTGTTTTTTTATTAACATTTCACTGTTAGACTACACCTGTCATTTACGAAGCAAGTAACAAATTACATTTGATTTGATATTTATTTAAGCCGCAGAACTAGACAAGGATGCCAACTGTCTCCAATTAAATGCATTTTCCCCATGGAAATTCTGACATACCATATTCATCAAAATAAAAATAGTTGGTTAGAGTGGTGCGACACCACAAGTTTATATCAGACAATGTGTTATGATGTCATCTCAAAAAAAAGTGTTGATAATTCATATGTTAGATTTTTATTCTCTAGCGTATTATAGGTAAGTCTATACAGTAGCTGTGAGGTTTAGAGGCCATGTGTTAAACCAAGCCAGCCCTCTCCCGCTCCCTTCCATTTACACCGAGGTCCCTCTCCCTTCATACCTAGCTGCTCATTGGCTCACAGCTCCTATCAAAGACAAGTGTTTTCTGAATATAGCCCCATCTACTGCAGAACAATACATACAGCCACTATCTCCTGAACCCAACCCCCTCTACTGCAGAACAATACATACAGCCACTATCTCCAGAACCCAACCCCCTCTACTCCAGAACAACACAGCCACTATCTCCAGAAACCCAACCCCCTCTACTCCAGAACAATACATACAGCCCACTATCTCCAGAACCCCAACCCCCTCTACTCCAGAACAATACAGCCACTATCTCCAGAACCCAACAGGCCCCCTCTACTCCAGAACAACACAGCCACTATCTCCAGAACCCAACCCCCTCTACTCCAGAACAATACACACAGCCACTATCTCCAGAATCCAACCCCTTCTACTACAGAACAATACAGCCACTATCTCCAGAACCCAACCCCCTCTACTCCAGAACAATACAGCCACTATCTCCAGAACCCAACCCCCTCTACTCCAGAACAATACAGCCACTATCTCCAGAACCCAACCCCTCTACTCCAGAACAATACATACAGCCACTATCTCCAGACCCAACCCCTCTATCCAGAACAATACAGCCACTATCTCCAGACCCCAACCCCCTCTACTGCAGAACAATACAGCCACTATCTCCAGAACCCAACCCCCTCTACTCCAGAACAATACATACAGCCACTATCTCCAGAACCCAACCCCCTCTACTCCAGAACAATACAGCCACTATCTCCAGAACGATCTATCTCCAGACCCAACCCCCTCTACTCCAGAACGATCTATCTCCAGACCCAACACCCTCTACTCCAGAACGATCTATCTCCAGAACGATCTATCTCCAGACCCAACCCCCTCTATCTCCAGAACGATCTATCTCCAGACTCAACACCCTCTACTCCAGAACGATCTATCTCCCAGACCCAACACCCTCTACTCCAGAACGATCTATCTCCAGAACGATCTATCTCCATAACGATCTATCTCCAGACCCAACACCCTCTACTCCAGAACGATCTATCTCCAGACCCCAACACCCTCTACTCCAGAACAATACACCTCTACTCCAGACCGATCTACCTCCAGACCCAACCCCTCTACTCCAGACCGATCTATCTCCAGACCCAACACCCTCTACTCCAGAACGATCTATTCTCCAGACCCAACACCCTCTACTGCAGAACGATCTATCTCCAGACCCAACACCCTCTACTCCAGAACGATCTATCTCCAGAACGATCTATCTCCAGACCGATCTATCTCCAGACCCAACACCCTCTACTCCAGAACGATCTATCCTCCAGACCGATCTATCTCCAGACCCAACACCCTCTACTCCAGAACGATCTATCTCCAGACCCAACACCCTCTACTCCAGACGATCTATCTCCAGACCCAACACCCTCTTGTAAAAAAGGGAAGCTTGAGAGAAAAGATGATGAGTGTGTCCCAGATCCCTCCGGAACTTTCATTATGCACAGCTGGCCCCTATTCCCATGGATTGATTGTATATATGTGCCCTTTGGTTTCCATTGTGCTGTCGATTACTGTTCCCATGTCCGTTGGTGCGTGTGAGTACGTGTGCTGGTGTTTATGGGCCTTCGTGCCCTTGTGGATGGGCAGATGATTACGGGTCTGGTCCCGTGAGTTAATCATCGTGAGCTTGTGTTATTTATTCGAGGTACTCCTCTCTCTTTTGTTTGTGTTTTGTATAGTGGTTTGTTTGGTCTTCGTCCCCGTGCCTTTACACGGCACGCCGAAATTTTGGTTATAATAAAAAACCCTATTACGCATTCCTGCTTCTGTCTCCCGATCCATCATGGCAACATGACATAGTGTTATTTTGACTCCTTTAAAAATGTAGAACAGCCGTCCCAGGAGAATTGTGGTTGTCAGAGGGAGATACCTATAGATTGAAAACCTGCAGATCCATGTTTCAGAGCACTCTATATTTCTCTGTGGAGCTCTGAGACGGGACAGATTCCTTTTAAATGGCAGCAGAGAAAAACGGGGCCAGTTTTCCTCTCAGATCTTTAGAACCTACTCAGGCTCTCAGCCGTAGTACAATAAACTCTCTCTATGCTTCTCACTTCCCCCCACTATAATCAGTGAGATACAGTTCTAGGCAGAGTGGCTGCCTTTATCTCTGTGTTCCTACAAGCTGCTCTGAATAAAAGAAGTCATTATCTGCAGGTCCACAAAAGCCTCCAGACGTCCGTATTCAACATGTTCTGTACATGATGTATTGGATCCAATCTGCAGTGACTAATAGCGGCCCCGAATGAAAGGCTCTAGCTGGAGTTAACGTATCTGCCCGTGCAAACTGCAAATGAAGCACTCAGTGGCACAAAAGGTCTGGTCCAGTGAATTATAATTAGGACCTACAACAATAAAAGTCAAGCGCTTTCTCCCCTGTTTAATTTACCACGCCCTATGGACAGCCTGGAGAATGGAGGGGGAGGAGGACTTGCGACGGCCCTTCGCCCCATATCTCGCCTTTCATGGTAGAAGAAGTACTAAGTCCAAAGGAAACCCAGTATTTAAAATAGACTTGAGTATACAAAACATTAAGACACAAGGTTACTTTCCATGACATAGACTGACCATGTTGAATCCAGGTGAAAGTGATGATCCTTTATTGATGCCACTTGTTAAATACACTTAAATCAGTGAAGATGAAGGGGAAGATACAGGTACAAAAAAAATGAAGATTTTTAACCCTGAGATAATTGACACATGGATTGTGTATGTGTGCCATTCAGAGGGTGAATGGGTAAGACAACATTTTAAGTGCCTTGAATGGGGTATGGTTGTAGGCGCACTGGTTTGTGTCAAGAACTGCAATGCTGGCGGGTTTTCATGCTCAACAGTTTTCCGTGTGTGTGTCACGAATGGTCCACACCCAAAAGGACATCCAGCCAACTTGACACAACTGTGGGAAGCATTGGAGTCAACACGAGCCAGCATCCTATGGAAACGCTTCGACATCTTGTAGTGTCCATGACCCAGCAAACGAAGGCAGTTCTGGAGGGGGGGGGTGGGGGGGTTTGGGTGAAACTCAATGTTAGGAAAGTGTTCCTAATGTCTGGTATACTCAGTGTATATTTCAGAAGCTTTTATATGTCAATTAGTATAGTCTGTGTTACATTTCTATTGTACTAGATGTGACTTTATACACATTGTGAATCCTAAATAAGGGTCCTAGTCTTTTAGTGAGAAAACATTGAGTCACAATGAAGCATTTAGACTGAAATTAGAAAGGTTTCATTTCAGTGCCAACATTTCCCAGCTCTGCTGTAGGCTGTAGAGAGAGAGACAGAATAGAAATTAGATAGAGAGTCTGCCAGAGACATGATTAACCCCAAGAAGAGGTGATCCTCTCAGGCAGGACTGACTAGTTTGGCTACCGACTCACAAACATATGTTCACACACAGGAATGCTTAGGCTGGAAGCTAGTGTTTTTTGTTGTTGCCCCAGCTAGATATATATTGCATACCTTTTTGACTCATATGCACAAAAAGGTGAATAACAAGCTGAATGCACTAAGCAGCGAAGCCACCAGAGGAACATTATTCTGCTCATCATTTGTTTTGTTCTATCGGTACAATGACAGACAGGATCCAGCCCCAGGGATATATATTACCCACAATGGGAGCAGATAAAAGGCTACATTAGCCCATATGTAACTCCTGGTCAGCCTCACACAGCCCAGCCACCACCAGAGGTTTCATCTCTCTCTTTATGAATGCTATGTATATTACTCACTGACACAAAGCGCTTCCAATTTATGGTCCCTAACCTCACAGCGTGAGGACCAATTCGTATCTTTCAGAACGCTCTCAGCTGTACATTGAGGGTGGATCTGTGGGTATCTGATATGCACGGAGGAGAGTTTAGAGACAATGGCTCCACGGTAACGTTGTGATTTTAGAAGCACTCGAGGCACGGCCCACCTACTGCCACTTGAGAACACGCCTCTCTCTTCCTTAATTCTCTGCTATTCATTGGCAGCTGTAGCTAACAAAGGATACGTTTGACAGCCCAAAAAAATCAACCAAGCTGTTCTTAAAAGCAACAACCTACACAGTCATCTCTCACCAAGTCCCCAGCCAACTCTAGATGCTGCTCCACAACTACACCTGCTGGCAATAACCTCCACAGTCATCTCTCACCAAGTCCTCAGCCAACTCTAGATGCTGCTCCACAACTACACCTGCTGACAATAACCTCCACAGTCATCTCTCACCAAGTCCTCAGCCAACTCTAGATGCTGCTCCACAACTACACCTGCTGGCAATAACCTCCACAGTCATCTCTCACCAAGTCCTCAGCCAACTCTAGATGCTGCTCCACAACTACATCTGCTGAATCTAACCTACACAGTCATCTCTCACCAAGTCCTCAGCCAACTCTAGATGCTGCTCCACAACTACACCTGCTGACAATAACCTCCACAGTCATCTCTCACCAAGTCCTCAGCCATCTCTAGATGCTGCTCCACAACTACATCTGCTGAATCTAACCTACACAGTCATCTCTCACCAAGTCCTCAGGGAGAAAAAAATCAGCTAAAAGGATTAAATAGAGAATTAGCTCACGTTTCAGAGGGCTCCCTTAGCTGATCTGGTGAGCATTTCACTCTCAGCACCTCTGTCCCCTATTTTCTGGTCTCAATAGCTGGTTGAACTAGCTCAGTATAGCTGGTTGAATTAGGCCAGACTTTGGTAGTCACTCTTGGTGTGTCTCTCCAGGTTCAATACGACCAGAGCGGACCGGCTGGGGTTTGGGGACCAGGGAATCTAAGCACAGTTCAAGCAGAACAATAGCTGCTTGCAAAATGTCTTGCCTGGAGGTGGTGGCTTGTGAAAAACCATGTTGTTGTAGGGCCCCGGGGCCCCCGGCTCCTTGAATAGATATGTTAAAGCCCTATGGTTGATTTATGCTAAGTAGGCTAGGCAGGAGGGAGAGGGGCAAAACAACGTCGCCAGAACAGCACTCTCTAAGCCTCGACCCACACTTTGATGGTTCCTTTAGAAGGTGCCCAGTGAAAGACAAGCCTCCACTTCCCTCGCTCTCTTTCTTTCTGCCATACACAGATAATCAGCTTTATGGAAAGTATGTGTGCTCTTTTGACAGTCCGCGATAGCTCATTAATTCAATCACATCGAAGGCCATTGTTCCCAAAGTGTTTGAAATGCGTATTGGGACGAGGCCTTCCATAGGCCTGTCACTCACGCACAACATTCTTCCTGGCGTTGTCATGGCAGGGGGGCAGAGTTCATGAAAACACAGAATGTTAGCCAACAAAACAAGAATAAAGACTTATTGGAGATACTCTTTTTAAAGGCCATCTACCATGCACTAAAACAGGACAAGTTGTGACACTATATAGCAGCACTGAGATGGGGAGAAACAGAACATCTGAAAATCGAAACAGGACTATGACCCAGGAGTCTCTGGGAAAAAGCTGATGAATTGCTGCCTGTAAGAACACTGTTGTTACTGCTCTGGCTTCTCCACCACTACAACGACCAATACATTTGAACACATGCCTGTCGTGTCTCAACACTGTTGTAGGCCAGAGCACTGAGCAGGCCACTGGAATGTTGATAGTGTTAATGCTGATACGCTGGGCTGCATGATGCTCCCAGGCCTCAACCGATCAGGCCAAATAGACTGGGGGAAATGATTCAGACATGTTGACAGCACACAGC